>NC_032012.1:25273584-25315007 GCF_001865875.1 Lupinus angustifolius
AAATTAGAAAATATAATAGCAGCGATTGATCAAAATCTCAAGGCAATCATAAACCCAAAGATGAGTTTCATTGGTTCTGTATATACTAAGTAGCTTCCATCCATGGAGTACAACAAGTGAATATAAATTGGGGAGTAGCAAAGAAGCCTTCTCCCCTCCCACGCATCCAAAATCTAGGGCTGTTAATACCTATGACAAGAATTACAAAGTACTAAATAGAGGCAAAACGAGTCAAATTTACTTGAAGGTTCGGGTATGATACTATGATATTTCTCAATTAGCATACCTGGATACAAAGACACAGGTTTACATAAATTAATGATAGATCACTAATGACGACAATTATACTTTTAGTACCTAAAAATTTGAATTGGGACAGATCATAAAAAGCACAAATATGTACAGAAAGGAGGTATCATGATTTTTGGTATCAACATCTGGTATCATGATTTTTGCTTTTGTGCAGCCTGCACAGAAACAAGTAAAGAAAGGAGGTTAGATATAAAATGATATATGACCTAAAAAGCAGTGAGACACTGGAACACACAAATATGTAGAGAAGCACATATTATTCATCTAAAAACTTAATCATTCACACTTAAAACATAACCAATGATAATGTGATTTAAATGAAAATGGTACTAGACATGAATTTTGGGGAAATAATGCATCAAGAGCCAAGCTAGACTCATGCTTAATAACATGACCTCTTAAGTTTAACTCAATAAAAGAATTATCAATCAGAGCAGCTAAAAAAATGCAATGCAAGTTCACAAGCAAATACCAGACCTTTTGCAGTTTTTCCAAAACAGAATCCTCAAAAGCTTGATACCCAGCCCCAACCAAATTATTCATCCTATCAGGTTCCGCGGACTTTGGAGCACTTGAAGAATCAGCAGGCATAGCCGGTTTAAGAGGCAAGACAAGCAACGGATTAGTAAGATGCCCAATCACACATCCTGTCGTAGCAACCTGGGGAAAGCAATAACTACATATCAGTAAATCCCATATGCAGCATTTAAATACAAACAAAAAAGCAAGTAAACAACAAGAACCATGCCTCATCCCTTAGCTATAGACATTGATCAATTAGCACCATTGGAGTGTATCAAAAATCAAAGAATCTCTGATAAATTCATTCCTTATATGCTTTCTTCCTCTAACCCATTTACAACAACCAAGCATTTTACCATTAGACGGAAACTGCTACATAGATTAAGGAACATCATAATGTCCTGTCATACACTATGTCTACAGGCAATAAGACAAACCATTTACATCTACAGACACTCTACTAGACTGAGACCTGAAAAAATCTTCTATGCACATGCCTGAACCAATTGAGTTCTACAATAGTGCTACCTCAAATATCTACATAATACATTCAATTCTAATCCTATAAAATCTATACATTCACTCATCGAGCGCATCATTGTCAATGTCATTTCTAACCCTTTTTGTAGATTAAAAACACAAATAACAATTGGTACTAAATATTTGTAAAAAACTAATAATATCGAAAGAGAAACATACAGCTCCTTGTTTAGTGGCCATAACAACAAGTGCAGAACCCTTCTTCTTATTCCCCTTTATCACCACATCTTCCACTTCACCAAATTCTGAAAACAATTCCCTCAACCTATCCGCCGAGTAATCATCACCAACCTTCTCCCACGAAACTTTCAAAACCTTCTCTTGATCCAACCCAACACCACTCTCCTTCTTCGCCTCCGTCTTCGGCGCCACCACAGGCCCTTCTTTCCTGGCATGCATAGCACGAATCCTCGCAATCTCTTCCTTCAACCGCCTCGCAATCCTATCTTCCTCTTCCCTCTCCTTCGCAGCAGGATCAACAGAAAAAGCATCCCTCTCTCTCCGTTCAAGATCGGAAACCATCTTCCGACGCTTCCCATCGCGGTGCAATTCACGCTGCGATTGGCGGCGCTGGTGATCGCGTTTGACACGTAAGAGATCATCGAATAATTTGCGAGCTTTATCATCTTTGAGGATATCGTAAGAAGCACTTAGGGCTTGGAAATTTGAAGCGGCGTTAGGATCATCGGGTCGCTTGTCGGGGTGTAATTCACGCGCTTTGGATCTATAAGCCTTAGTGATATCTTTCTCGGTTAGTTTTGCACCTTCTTCACCAGATGGTAAACCTAGAACTGAGTAGTGATCAACGTTTACATCCATTGTCGTTCGATTCCTGATTACTCTGATGCTCTAAACCCTAATCCTTTTGGGAATGACGATAGGGTCGAATAAATTGCCTCCTTTTTTTATAATAAATAAATAATCTTATGCTTTTCCATTTTATTATTTATGATTTTACCCTTTTAAATAATAAAACTTTTTGTTGTTGCTATATTACAGGGAGTCAACTCTATCCAACTCAGTCAAGGTCAATTTCTGGGACAAGATATTCTTTCTCCATATAATCATGTACTTATGTATTAAGTCAATGAAACGTTATAAAATAAAATATAAATATTAATTTCTATTATTTTAATTTTTTTAATTAAATAAGATTTTTTGAGATGGACTGACACATCAAGTAAAATATGAATGGGACATGTAATCCCATTTCAATTTGTGATGAGCCAAGCGGAGTAGCTACTGTCCAATATTTACACTAGATCCAGTAAATATTTTTATATCATGCTAATATATTACAATTTATTGGGCTCATATCTTGTTATTTTTTGGATGTGACATTTGTTTAGAAATCAAATTAGTTTATCACCTATAGAATATGAAGGAATATTTTTGTTATACCAAAAATATCTTATTTATCTTGCACATATCCTACTTTGCTTATATCATATTTGTATAATGCTATGTTTTGTAGCCTATATTGTTTTCCTATTTACCAAATAAACTCTTAATAGACTGTCCATCATACAAACACACCGAAGTTTTAAGTTTTGTTTGGCAAACTAACCTGTTTTTTTTTCTGAAATTGTAACTTATTTATAGTTGCATAGCTAAATTAAAAGCTATTTGTTTTGACATCCAACCAGCCAAAATTTGTCATAAGATTAAAAAGAACATTTAATGTTATGTAATATATAATCAATTAACTTCTCATTTGATGAAAAGTTAAATTGCAATATTTGCCCAAGATTTATTTGAACTCTCATCCTACAGTAATTAGCCAACCAGCTCTTCGACTTTGCCAAAACCCACAAGCTATAATCTCATGAGGAAAAAAAATATAGTCTGTATTACAAAACATGCTCCTAACTAGTATTGGTAATTTGGATTGTCCTATCCGTCATGTCCATGTTAATACAATGTCCACTAAAATTAGGGCAAGTATGGTTATGCTTATTTTTAGATAGAGCATGAAATATCATGTCTTATCCATTCTAAGCATGGGCAAAGCAGGCTTCTGATCCATCCTAGATTTAAAAATGATTTAGTTCATGAAACATTGCAAGAGATTATATATTGTCTCTTATTTTTTATTTCACTACTGAAATATTGCAATATTCATGTTATCATACTTGAAATTATATGAATGCAAAGTGTGATAGTGAGATTCAAAATACAAAACATAACACATTGTTTTGCATAAACTGGACATTCAGTTAATCGATATTATATTTTGGAAAATTGCCACATTATACTGGAGTGGTGAAAAAATAAATTATTTTTGCCATAATTGACATGTCAAATTTCTTATTTTAGTATTCACTTATGCTCGTGGGTCACTCTGCCCGTCTGTTTGAAATGCTCGTAGGCAAAAAGGACATGTTGGGAAGACATTTTAGGATCGATAAGTACATTATTCATACCCTACCTGCCCAAAACATAACATGCAGGCGGACCTCCTGCGCATGGCCCAATTGTCAATGATACTCTTAACAAATAAAGTCATTGGGTATGCCGAAATAGGGACAAAACTCACAAGGGAATTATCCCTATTTCAGCTAAGCACGTAGGGATAGAGAGTGGGTATGAAAAAATGTGGTTTTGGAATAGTGGCAATTGTGTATATTTCCAGATTTTCCCCCAGACTATAAAGGCTCCTTTCACTTATTAATAAAGTAATACATATGAATACACCAAGGAAGTGTCGAACTGACAACTCTCCTTATTAAAAATATCTTGAAATAATCAACTTACAAGAACATTATAAAACAACCAACATACATTAGGAAAAAACAGCCTCCACAAAATCAAACAGCAATGAACAATCATGCAATTAACACCATCTCAAACTATGCAATAACACAAGCTATGTTTTCCCCCACCAGAAGAAAAAAGGGCATAATAATCATAAGATCTATGGGGTCTCTTCTTTCTGACTTACTGACTCCAAATATACGAACTCAGACAGACTCAATCCTTTATTACTTATGTTGGATAGAATAAATATGGACTCCGGGTGAGAAAGCAAAGAAACAAATTAATTGCTGATGACACTAGGAGCTGATTGAGCGAGATCAAGGTACTTGAACTTGCTTGATAATCAGTTACTGGCATCTCGGCTGTAATACGCGTCAAGAGTCTTGGCTGGAATACGGTGAAGGAGCTCACGAGGGAAGATCCGAAGTAAAGTCCATGCAAGATCTAGAGACTGGAAAATATTGCGGGTGTCATAAGCTCCCTGGGCAACAAACTTCCTTTCGAACTTGTCCAAAAATTCCAGATACAACTGTTGATAAAAGAGAAAAGCAAAAGAAGAATTTCATTAATAACCACTTCAAAGGCAATTTCACTTAATCAAACAAAATATTCTTAGAGAGAGAAAACAGAGACCAAGTCCTCAGATGAAAGTGCTTCTTCTCCAACCACAGCTTTCATTGCCTGGACATCCTTTCCAATGGCATAATTTGCATACAGCTGAAAATAGAGAAAATAACACCAATAAGATACTTCATATACGAAAAAATAACTATGACGAACAGACAAACTCAGACCTGGTTAGACACATCAGCATGATCCTTTCTGGTCATTCCCTCACCAATAGCACTCTGCAGAGGCGGGCAATGATGCATCATTAGAGTGTAAACCACTTGCTTTTTAATTAAAAAAACAAAAAATATTTATCACTTGAGAGCACCTAGATATCAAACAAACAAGATTAAGCTTACCTTCATCAACCGAGATAGAGAAGGAAGGACATTGATTGGTGGGTATATCTGCACAATAAGAAGGATTATAATGTTTAGTGTCAATATTAAATCCATTTAACCAATCAATATAAAATACCAGCAATATACCATGTCACTTTGACAGGTTGGGTACCTGCTACAACACATAAAGAGCAGACTTCTCCCATGGAGAATACTAACTCCATTAATTAATAACACAACAATTTAATGTTCTTATAGTAAAATATCAAATCAAACGTTAGGATGCATTCCACGCCAAATTCTATGTGTAATTACTTACAGCAACTAATCCAACATGGTGAATACAGTATTCATTATAGTCGAGAGCTGAGAGTCATAAGGTGGTCTAATGATTAAGGTGAAGGGAATGGAGTGAAGGAGGTTGTGGGTTCGAGTCTCACCCATAATAAATTTAAAAATAAAAAAAAGGGAGTTATAAGGTGGTTTGATGGTTAGGGTGAAAGGTTGGCGTGAGGGATGTTGACGATTCGAGTCTCACCCAAACAAATACTAACATGCTAAAATTTGCCAATACATTTTTTTTTATAGTAGAGACCTCCAACATAACTCACCTGTCTATTATGCAACTGCCTGTCAATGTATATCTGGCCCTCAGTGATATATCCTGTAAGATCAGGAGTTGGATGCGTAATATCTGTGAAGAAGCAGAAATATAGTCAGCCAGCATTAAGAAAACATTATGCAAGATAACTGATAAAGCTGAATGTTTCATTACCATCATTGGGCATGGTTAGAATTGGAATTTGTGTAATAGAGCCTGTTCGCCCTTCAATTCTTCCTGCACGTTCATAAATTGTTGCAAGATCGGTATACATGTAACCAGGATAACCACGTCTTCCTGGTACTTCTTCTCGGGCAGCAGACACCTATAGATCAATTGCTTGTCATCCAAATTGTTTGAGAAATACATGTATACTTTTACAGTTTGTCATAATCCAAGGATAAGACAAAAAGATGAGCACTGTAATTTTTAATTAGCATTGAAGCCTCTGGGAATTGTTGAAATATGGAGAAATAAATAAAAGATAGAGGGTGTGTCGTTAGCACTCCTCAAAAAGATAACTGGAGAATGGTAAAGGCTGTAAAAGGTTTCTCATCTCACTTATTTCCTTTAGTTGCTTCTTTTCTCCTAATAAATTTATATATTACCTCACGAAGAGCATCAGCATAAGAACTCATATCTGTGAGGATCACAAGAACGTGTTTGCCACATTCATAAGCCAAGTATTCAGCAGTAGTAAGAGCAATACGAGGAGTGATGATACGCTCAATTGTAGGATCATTAGCCTGTAAAAAAATCACAGTATCAAGAGAACAAACATTTTAAGGATCAGCTCTTTCATGCAAGTCACGAAATCAAAATCCCAATATTATCAGTAGAAGCCTCATTTGAATTCATTATTAATGAAAAAAGTCATTCCCAATGTATCACCTTGTCTTTATGATGACCATTTAAAAAAATTCAAGGTCATACATTTTTTATAACAAAAACAATACCCTGCAACATTATCAGTCAAATCTTTGCCAGCTCTCACATTGAAGAAAAATATTACTTTTCTAAAAAAATTACATATGTACTTGGTTTAGGTTAGCTTTGAGAAAAAACAGTTATGCATTTATCAGGAACATACTACCACTACGAAGTAAATATAGCTATCAATGAATCAATATGTTAGATTTCATTATGGTGAGGAAAAGGTAATTTCTATTATTTTTTAATGAATAAATTAGGTCATATTATTAACACAACAAAGAAAAAACATCGATAAAACAACTATAGAAATATAAGATGTGTAAGTTCTGAGCATGTATTACAAGACAAGATTGAAATATTTGCCTTTATGTTCTATAACTTTAAACTATACATGCACAATAACTAGAAAGCAAATCAAGATGATGAAAAGGTATAAAACAAAGGAGGAATACAGGAACACCAACAAACTTATTTTGAAGAATACCAGATTAAGGAAGAGGGTCACTCTCTCCATTGAGCCATTCTCCTCAAAGTCACGTTTAAAAAACTGTGCAGTTTCCATGTTAACTCCCATAGCTGCAAACACAATGGCAAAATTGTCCCCTTCACCACCCTGCATAAAACAATATCTACAAGAATCACCACCTTCATAATGCAAGAGCATTTAACATAATTGACGAAATGCACTTTAGTAAAGCAGCAGCACCTCCAAAAGATTATCAGACTTCTCTAATCGCTTCACTAAGCCAGCCTGACGACATATCTGAGCAGCAATTTCATTATGGGGGAGACCAGCAGCTGAGAATAGAGGGATCTTTTGACCTCTAGCAATAGAATTCATGACATCAATCGTAGATATTCCTGTCTGTATCATTTCCTCAGGATAAGTTCTCTCACTAGGGTTAATGGAACTTCCTGAATTATAGAGAAAATATTAGGAAAAACAAATCAGACATCAACAAACAAACAGTTGAAGAGCAAGCCTGAAGAAGTTGAATGCCTGATATATCCAAGTAAGCCTCCGGCAAAATCGGTGGGCCATTGTCAATTGGTTTTCCAGAACCATTAAATATGCGGCCAAGCATGTCCAGTGAAACAGGAGTCTTTAACACCTGTTGGCATCAACAAGAAAGGAAAAAAGGAGGAAGTTAATGGCAGAGTGAATTGATTCCAATACAATAAAAGAAACACGTAAACGAAAATGAAAGAATAAAAAATTAAATGGAAGAGTTTTAGTTTCAATAATCGATGTTCATGACTAAATCGGTAGCAAGATTAGGAGGGACTAAATCAAGTGGAGTAAAACACTAGAGGAATTAACCCTACAGAAGAAATTAACACGTTCGTAATTATCAGCCAAAGTTTATGAATAGTCAGTTTAAGTGTATCACAATTCCTCTATTTTCTTATAAGAAGTTCCTATCACAGTTTCTAGGTTTGCATGTAATCATAAAATTAAAGTATCCATTGTCCACTCTAAATGTCAAGTTACCATGACAAAAAATAGACATAATGTATGATTTACCAATTGGTAATCAACATAATTTATATTGATATTAGTGAAACCAGCACACACTTCAAAAAAATACATGCTTATTAGATGGTTAAACTTGAATTCCTCATATTCACTCACTGTGATAATTTAGAAAACAGCATATTAAAAGACTAGCCAACAATCTGCCCAGAACTGTATTTTCTAGTAGCAAACTAGAACTCTAAAAGTATCAGTTAATACATTATCAACATCCTCCAAAATTATAAAAGTTCCTGTTGCTGAGATGAGTCACAAAGTGGCAGAAGTTTTCATCAAAAAGAAATATCACAATAAAATTTGAAATTTTGAATCGATTATTTTACACATACTTTTGAATATAAAAAACAGTAACAGGTAATAGCAAAGATTTTATACCTCTCCAGTAAATTGCACGGTTGTAAATTTATTGTCAATACCAGAAGTACCTTCAAAGACCTGGTCAATAGTTAAAATATGTGAATATACTTTAACCTTCTGTTAATGATGCCACCAGAATGGTAAAACTAAACACTCACAAAATATTTGCTATTAAAATCACTACAGGTACATGCATATAAAATGGACAACAACAGAGGTAGTTCTAACAAAGCAACTGAGGAAGATTGAAGCTGGGGTATCTAGGAGGCGGGAAGAGAAGATGATTATGGAAGTTATAGGCACTCACCTGAACAACAGCCCTTTCACCATCAACCTCTAGAACTTGTCCACGACGAGTACTTCCATCTCCCAAACGAATATTAACAATCTCTTGATATTTAGGTCCCTGATGCAGGTAATCAAAATATAACAGCCATTCCATGCATTAAGGAGGACATCCTCATATAAAGATAAATAAATAAAAACATAATACCAGAATACACAATTATTACCTTGACTTTATCAAGAATAACCAACGGTCCAGCAACCCCGGATACAGTTCTGTATTCTGCAACATTAATGAATGAACATGTAAATTAGGGTGAAAGTGCTTGCTAATAGAATGAATACAATCAATCCAATAGCCTTGTCTGCAAAAGTATCTATTTTCTTCATCGTGGCAAGCATTAAAACCCTTATTTCATTCACCAATGATTAGTGTTTACACACAGTATCCATTGATAATTGAAAAGTAATGACACAGGTAAAGGGATAGGACACATACCCATTCCAATCTCCAAGTTACCATCCTCCACATCAACATTGTTCTGAGCCACACCCATTTTGGAACTTCAAAACAATAGACAAAAGCAGAATCTTACAAAAGTCAAATCAAAAATATAAATGAGAATCAATACTAAAAGGACACAGATTCCTTAAGAATTCAGAAAAAGCAAACATCAAAATCAATAAATGCACAAATAAAAATAAAAACAAAAAACCACGTCAATACTGAAATAAAAATAACATAAACAAGAATAAAACAATAGTTATTGTATAATCCAACTTAAACAATCCAAATTGCACTTCATCATGCTTAAATTTAAAATAAATTAAAACCTAGAAAATTCATTTGGCTGAATCGAAGCCAATCACTACTAAATTAAAGATTCAAAATTGAAATCATTTGGTGAGTGATCAAAGTGTAAGCTAGTTTCATTCTCAAACCTTATCATAAACAAAAAAATGATACAAATAATTGGGCGAAACGGTGAAACAATGAGATCGAAAAAACGCAGAATTGAAAATTTGAATAAGATCGAGATGAAAAAAAAATTGGGAGAGTGAAAAAACCTTTGGAATCAGAATCGGGAGAGAAAGAAAAGTGAAAGATCTGAATCGGGAGAAGAGAAATGTGGACGAAGGCGAATGAATGATTTAATTAAATTAAATTAAATTTAGAAAAAACATAAAATAATTGAACTGTTTTCATATCGTTGGACCCATGCGGTGGTGCCAGCTGTCAAACATGTAACAGTGATTAAGGACCACACGTTCTCATTTTTTAATATATTTCTATTTATTACTCTGGTAAGAAAGTGACAGTAATTATTACACATGTAGGAAACACACAAAACTGGATCATTCTATGCAGTAATTATTATGATCAAGTAGATAGTCATGCCTCTATATAGTTTATAATAAAGTTAGGATTTAATATGTATACACTTATTTATATATATATATATAAATGTACTTTAAGTAAATTATTTATTATATTTTAATTATTGTTGACTCTCAAACAAAAATAATATAAATCAATAGTGGATAATGTGCATATAAAAACAGTACATAAATTTTAAACTCATAAACTTATATTAAATTATTAACATGATAAGAATTATAATATATAAAATATTTAATTAACAGGACTAAATATGGGGGTAAACAACTTAACAAATATTAATAAATACCCACCGAATACAGTCATTTTTTCAATGTAAAAATATCTTAATTTTAAATTTCGCAATATTAAATATTTTTAATAATTCATAATATATTATATATTGAATGAACACTCTTTAGAAATCCACATAACTAAAATATTCATTTTTATTTGGGTCTCATGCTTTATTTTATAATTTATCACAACTCCCCATAAAATAAGAATAATATATGTTTTTTATTCACAATAATAAACATCATTTCTTATTTTTCTTTGGATATCATAATATCTATTTTTTTTTCCATAACATCTATCTCACTTTCTTTTGGCTAAAAACAACTAAGAATTGTTTAAGAACAAAAAACAGAAAATAAGAATGACACAATGAATTTATCACAAATGAAATAAGAACAATATATGTTTTTTTATTCACAATAGCAAACATCATTCTTATTTTTTCTTTGGATACATGAATATCTGTTTTTTTCCATAACATTTATCTCACTTTCTTTTGCTAAAAACAACTAAGAATTGTTTAAGAACAAAAAACAGAAAATAAGAATGACACAGTGAAAACAAAATAAAAATATTCTTATTCCATTAAAAATAATTATTGTGGTCGCTCTAAGTTGATAAGAGGAAGAAAGATAGTGAGAAATAAGAGTATAAAAATGTTAAATTAATCTATGACTATATTATCTATTTGTCTATATTATGTTTATATAAATTGTTAGAGGGTTAAATTAGTTTTATTCTTTTTATCATAAATGTATATTTTTATCTTATACAATGTTTTTTATTATATATATATATATGTGGGGAATTAAATATATCATTGCTGATAAAATTATATTTTAACTTATATTTTCGTAAATTTTATTTATGTTATTATTATTTTATAATAATAAATTTATTGAATTAAAAAAAAAGTTTGTATAAAGTGTATGTTAGGACGCTAGTGCTTACATACTACTATAAAGGGGATTAGTAGTTACATTGTATAGTTTTGTCTGTCCTATTTTATTCTAATTAATAATCATATTCATATTATTCCTCTAAAAATTCGATATTGTTATTTACCAATAATAATAAATTTTACATATACTATTTAGATTAACTTTATATTTTCTAATAATATTGCACCATGTAAGCAATTTGATCAATATTTTATTATATAGTGTATTTTTACATTCTATTTTCTAATACTATGATTTTAATTCCATTTTCTTATTGGACAATATTAGTATCCGTTTATAATAGAAGGATAACTATGATTCTAATTATTTAATTGATATTTAGTAGTGCACATATTAAAAATAGTTTTGTTTACCAACGAAGACAACTCAATCTATAATGTGAATTAATATGACTAGGTTCAAATAAAAATATATAAACCAAATGACCCAGAGTCATATATGTGAGAAGTGAGAATCACATTTTCAAGCTATATTCAAGTGGACTTCTAGACTCATTAGACTTGGATTCTTATAGACTAAATGACCAAGGCCTAATTCACTAGGAATAGTGATCAAACTAGTGATCTTTTGGGACCAATGTATTGAGTTATATATGGACCTATTAGATATAAGTGTCTAAAGAAAGTTGTTTGTAATTCATTACATTTGTTTGTTGGTGGTTCATAAATATGTTTATGTGTCTTGTGAAACACAGATTAGAATCATTTGAAATGTTGAAAGAATTTGAACATTGTTGGTAAAAGTATTAAGTCTATCATATTAGATGGAGTTGGTAAGAAAGGGGTGTGATCTTCCTCTCTCTGTCACCTCAAAGCATTATCTACAAACATGCAAATGAAACATAGATGATTGCTTAACACAATTTGTAAAACAAATGTTACCAAAATAAAAGTGGAACAAGAGTTTAATGGTGCCTGAAGCAACTCTTATAATGGTTAACAGAAGATCTTCTGTTCTTTTCATTTGAGAAGGGAAAAACCTAAACATGAGTATTAGTATTCTAGCAAGTTTACAGTTCACATTCAAAGAATTGAAATGCTGCTTCACCACTCATTGCTATTTGAACATAACTCGTATTCACACAACAAAATGATACAACAAAGAAAAAGATAAGAAGTTCGATCAGGTACCACCAACCTCCGTTGGTGTTGTACAAGGTGCCAGTGTGTTAGGAGGCAGGTGAATACCGCCCCCTCTAACGGAAATTCTAGGGAACTTTACTGTGCTTGCCCGACTCGTGAGATTTGAGTCAAAATAGAGAACAATCACAGTGATGTCATCGTGGAAATGTCGACGAACTCCACGGTCAATTTTCTTCAAGTCTGAATATCTCATTTCTCTCTTCTTTGCTGCTTGTTGAAGTGCAACTTTCACCAGCCTCCTTGCACTTCCCTGAAAGAAGGATAGATAATAAAGTATAAAACTATCATGTATTATGATTCTGCATGGTCACTAAAAAAATCGTCACTATTTTCATATGGAAAAATGACTAGCTCTCAATTATAAAAATTGATATTTTTTACATGTCGAGGAATTACTTCCTATATTAATATCTTGAAGTGAAATTCTAAATGAGTTTGCAGACATGATTCCACTACTTTCAATAAATTCCAATTGCTGCAGAGAAAACCACTTAGATTGCTTCACAGCTTCTGTTCAACTTAATATAACAGTCTCAAAACAATGAAGCAGGGGTTCATATCTTAAAGCTTGAGGAACAACAGCATGGCAACTTTCAATTATAAATGATGAACCGTAAATGTATCCGTTTTAATCTTTCTGATAATGATATAATACTATCTAGTATAGTTGATTTAAATATTTATCTTACATTGTGGGGATTATTTGCAACTATATCAACTGCTTCTTGATTGCTGAGGTGCTCCCATAGCCCATCAGATGCTAATATAACAAATTGATCATGTGGTTGCAACTGATGCACTGTTATTGATGGTTCTGAACTCAGTATTGGCCTCTTGAACGGCTCACGAAGTCGAAACTTAACATAAAGAGGTTCTCTATTGAATTCAGCCTTTTTCAAATATACATCACCAATAGATCTAGAAACCTGCAAGTCAAAGATTTTAAAAGGTTACGATGTAATTCAATCAAGAGAGGAGGAGGGGGAGAAGTTGTTTCAAGCCGAGATTTGTTTAGTATGACATTAATAGGCATAGAATTAAACAAGTTGGGGCACCTAAATCTAATGAAGTTGGTGATTACAAAGCTCAAAGATTATGAGTAAGTACCAAGATAAAAACTAAATATCACAAGCTGAAGGTCCAAGTTTCGTGAAAGAGTAGAAAGATACAGAAGCATTACTAACATCAACTTTCACTGAACATTATAGACAACATCTCAATATGTGTATTCAACATCATCAAGTTAAATTTTCACTATATAAGTTACAACAAAGAAGTTGCTAGAATAGAACTACATGAAGCCAAGGGAACTTGCGTCTTTCTGCTCTTATAGCTTTAAGACATCCTACATTTGTTTCGATAAAAAATAAGCCTACCCCACCCCCTTTTACTACTGCACAGCATAGATATGTATTTTTGAAGTCATTCTTCACATCCTAAAGACTGAAAAGTTGATTCCAACACACAAATGCTAAAAATTAAAATGATATTAGGAGATCAATGCTTTGAGTTCAGCAATGAAGTGGTTCCATGATGTTATCTACTGCATGTACATGTGGCAGATAAGATATATAAATAGAAGATCTAGCAGCAAAGAATTAATAGCATAAGCTACAGGCGACTTACTTGAATAATGCCCTTTACACGCCATACGTTATGCTTTAAAACAACAATATTTGGATCATCAGGGTGCAAAGAATGCAGCTCCTGTCTTACAGATTCTATTGATGCATTGTGCTCTGTTGATAATTGTGTGGCTAAAACCTCACCAGTTGCCTTGACTACTCTTCCCATAACAGCCCGAGAATCGCCAGCATTTGCTATATAAAGAGTTCCATTACAAATAACACCAACGAGACAGCACGATCCAACAGATGCGATTTGTGGCTTCATTGACCATTGTCTGGCAACGAGTGACATAAATCCATCTTCTGTTGCTTGAAATGCCTTGCGAATTACATCCACTGACATAGATTGTTGCTCTGAAGTAAATCCTGAAATTTAAATTGATAACGAGTATCTTTAACCAATAACCGTGTGGAGAGAAATGGTTCAAAACACAGTTGAATCCGTAAAAGATAAACATGCAACTAAAAACATCTTCAAACACACAATTTACTTAGTCTTAATTCAGTGTATATCTGATGCTTTTTTATAGTATTAATACATTGCATAGCTGATAGAATAACAAATACTAGGAAGGACAATCAATCATCAACTGCCACCGCTTCTGGCAGAACTTGACCAAGAAAAATGAAACCCCACTAGCTATGCTCTTGTTGGCATATTAAAATGAACTAGATGATTCCTTTTCTTCCCTTGATTGTATCTAAGACAATCCCCGTGCGTGTTTTTTATTAAGTTAGAAAGCAATATTAGCTACAGCAGGCTTTGAATTAGAAGGCAAGGGGGATACAAGTACAACAAAGAAACAAGAAAATCTATGCCAATGCAGAAAAGATTAAAGAATTCACTTAATTAGCTATCAACTTACTCTGGATATGGTGAAATAGGTGATCATTGATAAACCTCGATGTCTCAGGCCCTCCATGCCCATCATAAACCCCAACGAAGGTACCATAAGGGCCAAACTCATTGGTACTCAAAGTACCAGATTCAACCTGACTCTGATCCTCCAGCAAGTTATTGGCTTGGATCACAGCCATCGAAAATTCACCATGAAAATGCTGTCCTGAGTCTTTGTACCACAATAGTCCATCCTGTCTACCTCCAGCATCCGAACCTGTACGTGCATATCTGTCCGAGCTCGGCCGAAAGCAGGCCCTCAAAAATTTCATCAACTCTGATAACATCCCTCATCTCATCAAACTACCCTCAAGGATTTCGACATCTATCAACTATCCCTAAACAATTTCACCCAAGTTTTTTCATTCACTATACACACAGTTCTGCACTCCACACACCAGCCAGCACAATGATGATGATCCCAACAAACTACAACAACATCGACAAACAAATAAAGATAAAATCAATTATTTTCAACTCCAAATACAACCTTTTATGAACTAGAAACACCTTAAACAAGCTGTTTATTACTGTTTTCTAAGGTTTGAATGATGAATCAGACCCAAAAACAGAAATTAGCATCTCCAATGAAAAAATTCAACTTTTGTACCTCTTTTTATCACAACAAAAACTATGACCATGTACAGCCGCAAAAGATGAAAAACCCAACAAAAGAGCAAATTTACTTTCTTTTTTTCGAAAGGTCAAAAGCCACTTTTCACACACAAGTCAGCTCAAAGCATCAAACATTTCACATTGAAAACCAAAAATCTCACGTTTCATCAATCTCCCTAAAATCCAATAAAGACAACATGTGACTATTACATCAAACATAACCACATAATTGTATTTCAAAAATAACATAGTACAAAACAATAGAAAACGAAAAAAAAAACTAGGAGAGAGATCTCACCCCACAAATTTGACTATTGATTGGAAGCTACTGAAAAGAACAATCTAGAAAGAAAAGAAGATGGGACTGGAAAAGCTTGTAAAAGCATCAGATCTGTGGATCCATCAAAACCAATAGGAAATAACAAAGTGAAGTTTTTTTTTTGTTTTGGATTTTGTTATGCCTCTGGTTTCTCTATGCAAGTGGTATGAAGATGTAGAAATTGTTGTTGAAGAAGATGTAGAAATTGTTGTTGAAGAAGATGTGCATGAAAGAATAATTAAAATGAAAAATGAAGACTTTAGTGTTGAAAATTATTAGAGGAAGTAAAAGGCTTTATTTTTTTTTCCTTGAAAACTGAGGAGACAAGTCCCATAAAAAGACCAGCAATGGAGAACTGAAGCCAGCAAAGCAAGGTCCTCTCTATGGGCTCCACAACACTATGTTCTAATGCTACTGTTGATGCATGAGATTATAACTAAAGTAGAAAGAGTTATTTAAGTCCTACAAATATCTTCTATTCCAAAAAATGTATGAAGTAACATACCTTCATAGAATAGTAAATGTGCTGACATTCAATTCAACATGTAATAATGTTGTAAAATGATTATGAGGATAAAGATTTCATATCTCTAATGGTGTCTCATTCCCTGTTTTAAACTAATCTTATACTGGCACGTAAATAAAATAAATTTAAAAATAAAGAACAGTAAAAAAATAACATTTTGATTGACTCAAAACAAATAATAGAACATCATTCAAGGCAAGTGATCACGATAATAGAACTAACTAGGAAGGAGCAAACCCTAAGGTTATGGACATTCCATGAACTGGGGTTCACATGTCAACACGTGGAATTTGTTGTATTTCATTATTATCATATCAAAAATTACAAGACAACCATAAGAGACTATAAATTATTATTTTGGTAGAGAAACGTATAAAGTAATTGATAATACTTAAGCTTGTTTATACTTTCTTTTTTTAATCATATGTGATAAGGGATACCACGTGTAATCGACTTTTGCATTATCTACCTTTTAGAGATGAATACAGTTTATTTAAGATTAGAATCAATTGACCCATATGAATCCAAAAATTGAAAAGGGAAAGTTACCTAATGTGAGAAAAAAAATATAGAATTATGATAAAATTGTGACAAAAGAAAGCGAAACCCCAAGAGATGAGAAAGAATTTTTGATGGAATGAAGGGAGAGGGAAAAAAAACTTAAATATAAGAGGAAATCAATTGATGAGATTCAAAAAAGTTAGTTTGTGAGTTAGATTTCGGAGGGGAATGAAGAGAAATGGGTAACTTGGGAATCATCTCACAAATGTATTGTATGGCTCTTAAGTTTCTATTTTCCTTTTTTTCTCCACCAAAATTCAACTCCTGAAATAACCTAATATGAAAAAACATTTCATATGGCTTGAGGAATGGAAAACTCAAATTGTGAACATAAACTATACAATAACAATAGGAATGAATGTGCATTCGGAATTTGATTATAGATGGACTCACCCCCACCCCCAAACTCCTCGCGCTTTTCAAGCTCTAGCGTCCATGCTCGATGTTGACTTTGGAGGACTTATGTTCCTACCATTGGATCGAGGATCGGAGCCCCCAAGGTTAGCCCATTGGAGAACAACCATTGTAGATTTTACTTCAACATTTTGTTTGGTTTAGAGAATAAAATAGGACGTGAGAAGATAAAAAGAAAGAAATGAGAAAATGAGTTGATGGTAATGTTTGTTTGGTATGAAAGAAATGAGTAAGGATACTTTATATTAATTGAGAGACAATTGTATATTTTTCACTTGTTTTTTATGAAAAAAATGTGATTTAATTGTAATCAAAATAATATATATGTAATTTAAATTTGCATTTCTCTTTACTTTTTGAAGCAATTGTTTTTCTATTAATAGAGAAGATGGAGAGGATCTTAATTTGAAAGGAACATCAAAGAATTAAAAGGGAGAGAAAATGTGTTTTTACAAAAAAGACATTTTACTCTTTAAATAATCATGAAGATTTGATAAAGTTAAAGGCAGTATTGTAAATGCAAAAAAAACTTTCCCCTTTAACATTTCTTCTAAAATGAGAGAAGAAACTAAAAATTTGTGGGTTCCACTACTTTTATTTTCTTTCTCTCAATACTCTCTCCTACCAAATGAGAGAAAGATTCTCAGTATCCTTCAGCTCTTTTATTCATTTTTCTTTCTTTACTAATTCTCTCAAACCAGATAGAGACATATTGTACGATTACAATGAGATTTGATGTAGCAATGCTGATCATGGGCAAGGTATGGTAAAACATCTTACCTCGCCAACTAGGCGTTTGTCTAGTGGTATAAGACTCCACTAGCCATTAGATCTTCAAATGATCAAAAGGTCAATAATTTCACTATTGGAGTGACACTTGTTAGGAGGGACAATCACACATAAAAAATGATTACTTTCTTACCCAAAAAAGATGATAGCATGCCCTTAATAGTACCAAAAAAACATTTTACCTCATCATATAAATACAACATCCAAAAAATTGCACGCAAATAATAGTTGTAAGGGTTGTTTACCCTGTATTCTAAACGATTTTTATATAACTCATATGATAATGCTTAAAAATTATTGTCAAAATATAATAGAGAACGGTTTTTGTATAACTGATAGGCAACGGTTCAAAACCGTTGTCTAAAGTACTTTAAGACTACAGTTCTATAAATGTAGTACACTAAGATGATGCTATTAAAAATCGTGGTTTAATGTACTATAAGACAACGGTTTTAGAACCGTAGACAATAAAAGCGTTGTCATAGGTCAAAAATGTAGTAGTGTTAATCTAGTACTTGATCGTCCAGCACCAACTGAGGAGTTGTCCTAGATGCATGATTAAACTCTAGATTTTAAAATTTATGAGTGGAACTCTGTTGTACGCAATAAATTATCAACATATATATCTACCAAGGCCTGCATCTTCAACATAATTTGGTGCATGAAGTAGCCGCCATTGAAATTAAAGTGTGATTATGATGGAGAATTAATAGAATGGGTATTAGACATATAAATAGTGCAGGTACTGTTTAGTCTAACTAGGATAGATGCTGGCATAATCCATCATCACCACACATATAATGTCATGATCGATCAACAAGGATCACATGCAATATCTTATACAAAGCTGACAATAAATACTAAAAATAATGAAATGGTTTCGATTCTGATTCCACGAACAGTATTATAGATTTTGTTTTGTACTTATGGAATATTTTAGAAACATGATAAGGGGGGTTGTTTTTCCATTTCTAGTGTTAACTTGTAACCTATTCACTCAATGTTTGCTTGCCAAGTTGAGGTAGAACCTTCTCTTCCATCACTCAGTGTTAGCTATTTCAATGGTGAGGTTACGGGTCATTGCCAACTTCATCCTTCATACATAGGATCAAGAGTTTTTCCACATTCATATAATATTCAGTTTGATCTTTGTCTAGGTGGTCATGTGTATCAAAAAGACTTTAACTTTTATCAACAATATATTGATTTAGTGGTGTAAGATTTCACTTGATTTTCAGAATGACCAAAAGGTAAATAATTCATATATGAGAATGACACTTGTTAAGAAATGTAGTCACACATGCAAAAATAAATTAGTTCATTATCTATAAAGTGAGAAATACTATTAGTAGTACCAAAAAAACTTTAACATGCGTAAATAATGAAATTATAGTAATAATATTGTAAATTGAACTCTAGACTCGGTTGATAGATAATATAGAAGTGCTCCCGTGAACGCTTACAAAATCATCTGTTCCAAACGGTTTTCAATTTTTTTTATTTATATTCATGTGTCAATATATTATTAACTTAGAATTGGGTATGAGACAGTGTTAATGATATGTGAGATATCGTTATATTTTATCATCTTCCCATCTAACTCTATAATACTTATAAAACTATAAACTTCATATTTTTTTATAAAAAATTAATGTTTGAACCAAAACTTACTTTAATAATCTTTACGCTTAAATCTTGGGTTGTTAGCTGCAATTGACATTGATTGAAACTAAATAAAATTAAATCCTAATGTCGTATGGTCTTTTTAATATTACCATGGTAAATTTCACGTTCTTTCCATCAAGCTTCCTCTTTCACCATCAATTAGATAAGCTCCCTGGAATTAAGTAGCAACTAGCTAGTAAAAATTGAAAGAGATACAAATTAAATAAACTTTCACCAGAAAATGTTTGTGCTATTTAATTATTATTATATAATCTTCTATCGATTTAATTATTATTGTGCTAGCTATATATTTCTCAGCATATATTGTCATGGCATGGTGCATGGACGAATAAGCAGAAAGTGATAGAGAAGGATAAAGAAAAAATGGCAGAGGAAGCAGTAGGAGATATGCCCCTTTTACCTAACATAAATATATTTATTATGTGTCACATAGACAACCTAATATCGACTTTAGGTCTTCTCTCGTATTTGAGAAAAACAATACTGAATTATAAGGAGAAATATGATTTTATTCATTTTCATTTCTTTATTGAAAAACAACTTAAAATCATATTCATTTAAGATTTATGAATGTTATGTATTATAATCTTCATTTAATATTAGACTCGTCAATATCCGAATCACTAATATAGTAACTCATCGATGGCATATGCTTGTCATTTTGTTGCATGATGATAAACAGTGAGGCCCTCCATCCAGGCTAGCAAGTAGAAAAACCATGCACTTGTTTCGATCTTTTTGTCCTTCTATTTCGGATCAATCAAACTTCGTAAAATATTATTAAAATATTAAATTTTTGTTTTTATAATTTTTTTAAAATAAATAGAGTTTTATGATTAACTTAATACATCAAGTAAGACATGAATGAGTACATGTGATCTCTATCAAAAAAACCATTAGCTGAAAAAGTTGGTGGTAGGGACAATACTACTAGTGATTAAACCTACTCCAAAAACTTAGATAGCATTAATGGAAATGGATTGGATTGAATTGAGGCCCCTCAAGTGCACCACGTGAATAGAATAAGACATCCCTTTTTATTTATTTGATTTGATATTGTTGCTTCTTTTATCTAGTTCTTTTGGTTAGTGGATAATCCTAGAGACTTGCATATAAATTTATGAAATAAAAGTAAAATGAAAGTGGTCGAGAATATAAATCTTTTTAGTTCAAGTTGATTCTTTTATAATTATTTGGACTTATAAATGGTTGCATCTAATGTGTCTCCAAGTGAGAAAAAGTGTATGTATTGTCGATATAAAAATTTATATATAATCACTATATTATTTATCATTTATTTATATTATTTTTTCTAAAATATCAATGATAATTAATTATAAATAGTAGATGATGTAACAACATTGTATATAATTCTACATCGGTTCATACATTTTTTCAATGATAATTAAATATAAATAATAGATAATGTAGTGATATTGCATCGGTTCATACATTTTTTTCTCTTTCAGAGAAGTCACCAAATGTGATATAATGTATGATTAAACAAGTTGAACCTTTGGTTTTCCTTGTCAATGGTTAAGAAGATGTATGATTTATGATTGAGGGAGTCATTAAGCAAATGTAATATATTATGGTTCCTATTATCAAAAAATATTTTCCCCTTTTTCTCTTTCGACTAGTTTTTTTTTTTAATTTGGAACACTCTTTCGGCAAGCTTACCACATAATGCATAAATTACAAATTAAAAAGGTTATTATTTATCTTTTACACAAATAATCACCTTCCTTTTCATCAGATTTGCGAATCCAAATTATTAAGTCTGAACTTCATTTTTTTCTAGAAACTGGCTACAAATAAGAAGAATGATTTTACTATTTTAATATGATAATTATTACTGAGTTTTAAAGTCATACACACTAATAAAAGATATACTGACGAGTAGAAAATTGTACATTGTTCTAACGAAAATAAAGTAAAGAAATAATAAGTTGAACTCCAACTATATAGAAGTATAGAACGTTGGACCACACCTATCATATCATAATTAACGTTGTCAGTGAGTTGTGTTCCATCAAGTTGGTTAAGGTATGGACAGTTTCATGAAAATTTACTCCAATCAAACTTAAAGGTTGTAACGGTGCATGCGCATACCATATATTATATAATTATATATAGATACGATTTTAATTCACACATATATTATAAGTTTGTTTTATATTATCAGCATAATACGTGAATAATAAATAATTGTGTATTGAGTAGACTACATTAACACTCATGAGTTTTAGAGCAATTACATTAACTACTCCTTATTTTTTTACACGTATATAAATCTTCCCTAATTTTTATACTTTCGTCAAACTGACCACCTCTGCATAAAAAAATAAGTGTAATCTTTTAAACAAAAAATATGATAAATGCAATTAAGTTAAACAAAACATGATATATTGTGGAGACAAATCCAAATAATATATGAGTCAATATTTTTTTATTATTTTTGGTTCGTTACACTATATTATAAGAGCGATTTAAATAATATTTCTTTAGAATTGTTAGATGCATTTTGTAACAAAAAATAATAAAGATACATTGATTTGTATATTATTTAGACTTGTCTATACAATATATCATGTTTTATTTTACTTAATTGCATTTATCACATTTTTGTTTAAAAAATTACAGTTATTTCTTATGCAATGGTGATCAATGTAATGAAAATATAAAAACTATAGGAGATTTATGTATGCATAGAAAAGTGAGAGATGATTTATGTAATTTCACTAAAACTCATGGGATGTCAATGTAATTTACTATTGTGCATTTAAAGTCGCACACATAGATAAATAATGTATTAATGATGAAAAATGAGTTATTCCTAAACTGAGTTAAAATTTCACGTTGTAAGTCGAAGATGTTAAAATGGTAGAGTCATATATGAATCTTGATAAAGTAAGAAAGAATGAATGAGAAAATTATTCATTGAATGATTATTGAATTGATTGAATAAAAAATGGATCAATATGACTTATTTATACAAGAGTAAATAATGAAAAAAAAAACTTGTAAAACAAGTAACTAACATACACCTAACTGACAAATTCCTAACTTTCTAACCAACTATCATCTTTCAAAATAACATATTATATATCTTTAATAGAAGACATGTGTCAAATTTCATGGAATTGTTAATGTCATATAAATATATTTTATTTTCCTTTTTTAATCTACAATTATTAATATGTTAGTATTTTTTGTTGTAGATGAGACTCCAACCTTCAACTTTATTCGGTCACATTCTTCACCTTAGCCTAATAACATGCATATTACTAACTTGATTTCTTAAAAGTCCTAATCATAGCCAACCACCGCTTGGGAATGGACAATGTGGATCAATCTCTTCAACTAATAGTCATGTCTAGGTTGACAACCATTGAACTTGCTCTACGTTGTGTACTTGTATTTAATGCATTGATGATATTGGTCCACATACTTATATTTTTATAAGATATAAATTAAAATACTGTATCTGTTAAAAGAATTATTATATGATTGTTTTTTTAAATAATTAGAACACCGCATTGGTTTTATATATATATATATATTTATTGGAATTGTCGATGTCCACCTCTTCACATGTATGTTAGTAACTTCTGCAATTTTTGATTTATTGGTAAAAGTATTTCCCTCCTACCTGAATAAAAAAATAATCATTTTTTAAAGAAATCGATAATAGCATGCTTGCAATGTTTTTTTTACTTATTCCAATTCAAGAATTATTTTAACAGATACAATAATGATACCAATATATGGTTTAGATCCTCTCCAATTTCATTATTAAATAAAGATGACCACAAGTGACAGAAAACAACATCTAACTTGTCTATATTAAAACTATTTTTTAAAAATAAAATTGTAAATTAAAAAAATTATTTTTCTTTATTATGCTTTTATTGGTCTATTCAATATTGAGAATATGTCAACTGAATATATATAGCTTAATAATTGAGTCAATATAATACCTTTATAATCGAATATTTAAGAGTTGATTATTGACAAAATTTATAACAATACCCACATGATTGGTAAGAGAAAGAGAAAGATTTTTAAAGTTTTGAATACTTTTTTATACAAGACAAGGTATGAAGTAAGAACATATTAGTGATATTACTAGCTAGTTGAAGCAAAGATAAAAAACAATGACATTCTTTAAGAGAACAATAAGTTTCTTAGACCCAAAATTAGACGTATATAGTCACATATTACATCTAATGACGCCTCATTAATTAGGCTATAAGTCTAGTTTCAATTTCAACTCTCCACAATTGCTACCACTAACTTTGAAGTTTTGCATTATATTTTTCAAATGGCAATGTTACATGGTACAATTCCTTTAATTAATGTAATGTAGGGGGAGCCCATTCCATGTGAGTCTGAAGACATCACTGTGATATATGAATGAATGTAGGGAGAGATTAAAATCTATACTGTGAGGATAAAGTTTTTACATTATCAACATAGTATCAATTATTAATTGTATTACTTTAGATTGAAGATCAATAACAAAGTATATATATATATATATATATATATATTACATCCTAGATAATATTATGGGATTGTAGTAGTATTAGTTGGAGGCTGAAGGTCAATATTGCAGTCAAATTGAATGACGTAGATAGTGATAATATATATATAAAAATGATCAGGTGTAAGGATCATCTCCATTAATGAAGAAACAAATACAACAAAAAATAAAGGAAATAATAATATGATAAGATATTTTTATTCTTTTATATAAAATATAAAAATATTTTTGCCATTAAAAACACATGTAAAATTATGTACTTACCTCTCTATTAATGGAGAGGATCATTGTTCTCAGCAAAGAAGCTATGAATGATGAATCTAATTCATATTGATCCAATTTGGATTCAATGATTCTTTTGGGGTTTTTTGATTGGTCCAATATTGAAACTTTTTTTATAGACAAAAGAACATTAATTGAAGATAAAACCCATGACAATTATTATTAATTAAAGATCATAAATTTTCATTTTTTTCAGGAGATATTTTTCATATTTACTACCTCCTTCTTGCACTCTTATAAGATTTTTTTGGATAATTTCAGCTGAATTTAAAATTATTAATAGGATTTAGTTTGTAAATAGTTATAAATAGTTTTTCAAGTGACCTTTTATTAATAGGATTTATTTTATTTCTCTTTTAAAACCAATAAGACATTAGTCTAGTGATGTAAGGCCTACTAGATCTCTAGTATGATTGATAAAAAAGTCAATGATTTAATTTCCATGAGTAACATATATCGGGAGAAGTAATCACACATCTCAAACAATATTAGTTCTCTACCTAAGAAAATACTTTTAATAATATAATGATATTTTAAATTGGTTAGTGCAATATAATGATATTTTCGCAATAAGCTTATTAGAACACACATTAAGCTTATCCTTTTTTCTAAAAAAAAATATATATTGGATAAACACCTAATAAACATTTATCATTTGCCTACATTATTTTTATTAAAAAATTAATTTCGCAATATAATAAAAATATCTTAATATTGCTAAAATTCAATTTCATTCGTCATTATTTATCTCTTTAATTTTGTTTTTCTTAAATAAAAGCTAACAAGATAAATAGAGAGTTTATAAGTTGATTACAATTATTAGTTTTTCTTAAATAAAAGCAATTTTTTTGTTTCATCATCGCGCACTGGAGGTAATCCTACCCGAACCAGAAACATCCATAAATATATGGACTAACTCTCCTAATTGATTTTCTTTTTTACCTACAAGACTTGAAACTTTACTTGAGGAGAATTAAATATGTATTACTTGAGGAGAATTAAATATGTATTATTTATTTGTAAGTTTGTTAGATAATTATTCATCATCATCTTTAAAAAAATATTAAAATAATAATAGGAAAATCTAGTAACAGAAAAAACAAATTGAAGATAAAGATGAATGTAGGTGAAAAATAATTATCTCTTGTATTTTTAAATAAAAATATGTTGATAATTGGCCCAATCTTAACCACTGAGGCCCATGTCAGTTCCCAAAGCTTTCTAAACACACATGAGTACATGACACAACTGAGGTTGTCTCTCTTCCATCGAAACACAACCAAAACATTTACTTCAACTCTTTGATTTCTGTTATATCAATGGCGTTTTGTTACCGATTCGGAAAATCTAAGCTCAAATTCGCGTGCACTCAATTTCGTACATTTCACGTTCATATTTCACATGCTTCTTCCTTCAATTCCGTTCATAAACCACCACGCCTTTTCGAGATTCCTCGTCCATGCTCTTTTCATCACAGACCCACCAGTTTTTTTAATAGCGTTAGGTTTTTTGCTGTTCCCATTCAGGTAAGTTTTCAAATTCTTTGAGGTTTAGCTTTTCAAAGTTATTACCTTTAATGTGTTTGTGAATGTGGGTTTCTTATTGATTTGTGAATTGTGATTAGTAATGGATCAATTTCTCGATTTTATCCATGTGGGGGGTTAGGTTCTTTTTAGTGACTTGTGACTTATGATGGGTAATCAATTTGATGATTTTAGTTTATTATTCATTCGGGGCGTTTAGAAGAGCTTATACAGATCTTATTTGAGTTTATGAGAATAACCTATTTTCCAAAGCTTATGAAAATAATTTAGGACCTTCCTGTAATCTATTTTTAGCTTATATTGCAATAAGCTTAGAAGAGAAATTCATGAAAATAAGTTCTTTTTGGCTTATTTAAAGAAAGCTTATTGAATGAGTGTCATGTTTACTCAAACATGCCCTTACTCTGGTACGGATAGCTGTCGGTTATGTGTTTGTTAGGCTTTTGCATTTGAGGTTCAGGTGGCATAGACATAGGTGTATGATGTTGTGGAGGGTAAGGGTAGGGCATTCATGGTTTACCTTGAATTTCATGATGTCAGTTGATGATACATTCTGGGATTTCAGTTTCAGGCAAAGTTGAACAAAGATGATGACTATGACAGTGGGCCACGGTTGAATGATGAAATCAAATCTCAATATGTCAGGCTTGTGGTGGATGATGGTAAACCTAGTACACCTTTTAGTTAATGCCGATTCGGTTGTTTACTTTAGCATTGTTATTATCCTGATTGGCAGTATTGCATATGTCCGTTAACTCTTAAGTCTCACTCTTATTCGTTTTTAACCTAGAGTGCTTAAATGAGGAACGCTATAATAGAAAATTGCTATTAAGTTTAAGGTTGCCAAGCTGTTTCCACAGTAATCAAAATACACTACACCATCAATATTGAACTTCCTGTTTAGTTGTTTTGTCCTGCTTGCCATTAAACCATTGTAACAATGATCAACTACAACATAGTATGGAGCTATGGTTAGACCTATTCAATTTAACGTTATGTGAAGAAATATACACCTGATAAATGTTAGATGTGAATGGAACTGTGGAGGGTGAAGATGCACTACTTTGTACTGTATATAAATGTAAATTAATATATGTAATCGGAAGAGCAGTTTTGTGTCATGTGCAATCATATAAATGCAAAAGAAAGTTTTGCTCGAGCTTTGAATTCCCCATTAAATGTATGACTTTGTGCAGGGCATTCAATCGTTTCAAGGTTTGAAGCACTGGATCGTGCCAGGAAGCTCAAACTTGATTTAGTTGAGGTAAATAAAATTTCTTAATATTTTTTGACTAGTTAACTGAGACTTTCCGAAGAGATAACCGTAAAATAGATATCCTTTGTTTTTTGAAGTGGTTGCATAATCTCAAGTAAATTTTCTGTAAAAACAAATCAAGTAAATTATCTTTTGCTGATGGATTTATCATTTTCTGCGCTCCTTAGATTTTTGTAGTCCTTCTATTATGATCTATGATAGGTTACTTCAGTACTTCCAAGTTCTAACCGTAAGTTAGGGTGAAGAGTGTGTGTCTAACAATATACGGTGATTGTTTTCATCATCACCAGCAACATGTTCCAAATTTTTGGGATATTTTGACAGTTGATAATCAGTATATCCATGTATCAGATTTTCAAACTCCAAAGCATTCAAATTTTCCTAAGAAATATGGATGAAGAGGGTTGGATTTTCCCGTATCTTGTGATATTTCTTATGTGAGTACTTGGTCATGTCTTTTAGGTTCAGAGAAATGCTAAACCACCCGTTTGTAAAATTATGGACTACCACAAGGAAACATACAAGAAACAAGAACTGGAAAAGGAGCGCGCTAAAAGCAAGGTGCAGTCTTCTATGGATTTATGCTTTTATTACCAAGTTGCTTGTGAAATTTCTATAATTTCTTTTGGTTGAAGTCAATGATGAGATTTTACTTCCCTGTCGTTTTATTTAGTTTGTGATATATTGAAAATTGAAATTACAAATTGTCGGTACATTATATGCTTTTTGCCTGTTTGTGTAGATGAGCTATATTGTATTGCTTAAAATGTTGGCAATATAACCACCTAAAAGTAAGTTGAGATATAAATGGGGGTTCCTTCTCACGTTTTTCATTTTATGGGTAGCTAGAAGCTCCTAAATCCCAATAGCCTAGTTTGAGCCCACCTTGTTGTGTGGCAGGAAGACAACAACTGCACCTTATACCGAATCACATACGGTAGTACTAGGGCATACTTACTTTCCAATTTTTAAAGTCAAGATTACGTTACTGAGAAAGTTCTAATCATGGGCAGTTATGCTGCCAATGGAGTAAGCCATCATGTAACTGTTAACTTTGAAAGAACTTGATTCTATTTGGTGGGTCCTGTGCCCTTTATAACTTGATTCTAAAGAATTATAGAGTTGCTTGGTTGGTACTATGTCTTGCAGCATACCAAAGATATCTCATAACATTTATAACTCAAATCTCAATGAGTCTTGATAGACTTATTGGAGAAAGCACCAGAAACATGTTATGGGACAGAACAAAACGAACGTGCAAAATGAAGTTCATGCTCTTTCCTCATTATTCCAAATAGTAATTATGGTGCAGAAGGCGTTCTTATAGCAAGGGTGGTTTAAATACGAAGGTCTTTCCAGTGTTAGCATGCTTAATCAAATAGCCTGAAACTAAAGTGAACTTTTGCATTTTCAGTGCCGAAATTTAAAAAATATCTTAATGTGTATCTCATCTATCATATCTACATGGAATGTTATTGATTTCCCAATATTCATATCATGCACTTCCTTTGCGGCAAATCTGGATTAACATGTTCCATTGATTAGTGGGTGTTTTACATTTTAATTACTTAAAATAATTCTGCTTTTATGGCATGCTTAGTTGGTTGAGTTGTCAATGACAAATCTGTAATCTTGAGATGTGTCAGTGTTCTGAATCTGTTTTCTAAAATTGCAGGTGACACTGCGTAAAGGGGATTGTAAGGAAGTACGCATTTCTGAAAAAACTGTAAGTTCTTTTGTTGTATACATCTTTTTATTTTCGCCTTATATGTTTTACTAATGTTATTTCCTTTGGCTTATATTACTTTCAAGGTTTCTGTATTCTTGGATGCTGTGTCTGTCATTTTATTTGCTAAACCTGGACAAGGAAAATTAGTTGTATTGAAATTTCTGTTGATGTTTTCAGGAAATAAAGGACCTGAAGATGAAAGCAGAAATGGTGAAAAAGTTAATGGATAAGGGTTATCGGGTGAAGGTACTCCTTTTCCATACAAGGCATATGCCCCATGTTTGGTTTTGAATTAGGCATCTTTAATACAAATTTTTACTCAGTGGGATGGAGCAAATATATATTTTCCTTACAACATCTTGGAGAAATTTCTTAACTGATTTAAGAAATTGTTTTACTCAGTGAGATAATCTTATAAGATCTGTATCTTTTCACAAACATATATCACCTTCATCCATTGTGTCATACAAAGCCATAATTTGCTGTGTTGTTAGAATGTTAGTTAGTGATGATGATATGTCACAATTATAACCACTACTTCATCTATTTACAACAGTGCAAGGCATCAGGCACCAACGAAAATCAGGATATGACAGGACCATTAATTCGTCTTCTTGCTCTGGTATGATGGTACTTGTTTCATTCTGGGATTTTCCGTCTGAGCTATTTCTTACAAGATTTTTCTTCTTCCCCTATTGCTTTATATCCTCTCATTCTGTATTAAAAAAATTATTTGCAGATGGAAGATGTCACTGTTGTTGAAAGTGGACCAAGTAATTCAAAAAAAGAAGCATTTATGATAGTCAGACATGTTAAATATGGGCCATCTAAGAAAGGTGCTGCTGGTGCGAAAAAATCAGAAGATGTTAAGGCTCAGGAGGGTAATTTGGACCCATCAACTGCCAATTCTGCTGAATCTGAGGAGGTGCTTTCTGATGGTGAAAATCATACTGCACAAAAACCATTCCCTCCGTTGAAAAGTAATGATTCATTGTCCCCTGATGAGCCTGAAAATAGGTATAAGAGAGCTGATCCTCCGAGTGCAAATAATGTTCGACCAAATAATGTGACTGAGAATAGGTATAGCAGAAGACCAGAGCCAAGAAACAGGTTCCAGCAAACAACTTTTACTAATAGAGATGCAGACAGAGGACCCGAGCAAAGAAACAGATTCCCACAAACAACATTTAATAACGCAGAAGCAGACAGAAGACCTGATCCAAGAAACAGATTCCAACAACCAACTTTTAATAATTCAGATGCAGGCAGGTCGATGCCCTCAAATTTGAATCAGACGAGGCATGTCCCGGTAGATATTAATGCTAATCCCAGAATAGAAAACACCAATCAAGGTGTTACTCCTGGACCAAGAAATCCAATACAGCCGCGTGACATATCACAACCGAAATCTGGTTATGGCATTTTTAGCGCTAAAAACGGCCCTGAGGCACAAGGTGTAAATGCAGGGAACCATAGGAACAGAGAAGGCAAATCTTTCAGCCAGGATTCTTAGTAGATAAGGGATGTTGGCAACTAATGCATAGAAGAATAGAGAGGAAGGTTCAATGACAAATAATATTGCAAGGAAAATTGTTGTCTGTTAACACTACCCTATTTAGAAACAAGGGTGAAGCAATGGGTGAACCAAGCATGTTTTGCACATGTTTTTTTACATTGGTTGACCCATGAAAAGGTTTTTATTTGGTGGGAAATTTGCATCATCTGATATCAGTAGTTTTTTGTATGGAATTGCACAACTATGAATGCTTTATTTAATTATTTTATTTAACTGAGAAGAGATTTCTTCTACAGTGGAAACTTTAATGGTATATTATGTATCTGTCTCTTTTATTATTTAATGTGCTCTGTGATTTCCTAACCCAGAGCTTAGTAATAATGTCAACTTTGTATGGGATACCATATTATGGTAATAGCCTTTTTTTGGCACATTTAATTCTGTTATTTGAACTTATGATCATATGCAAATTATCTTAGTCATTTAGCACAAAAAGTATGGATTTGTTTTTTTGTTGCTTTTGCTTAGATTCAGTATTTAATTAAGTTAATTCGGTTATTGAACTCCTTGCTCAGCTTAATCCAAATGATTATTATATTATGTTTCCAAAGATTTGGACACTACATGAAACAGTAAAAACACCATGTTACAATCAAACAAAATGCAAAAACAGTCATAAATCATAATATAATTCACATCCATTAAACCAAATGCATCATCAAATTAAATGCCCTGGAAACAAATAAATCAAAGTTGTTAGAAGATTATTCAGAGTTCATCTTCATTCTTTTAAACCATTATCTTCATAAGTGCTAGGAGACTCTAAAAGGATTGATATGAAATGGTTATTGCTAAGGTTCCAAATCTTTCATAAGCCTCCTATAAAATTGAGAGACATATACTTAATAAGGTGAATATCAGGATTCAACTCACCAAAGCTTTTTTTTCTTCTTACAAAAATACAATCATATATTTCACCAAAAATAAGTGAAAACAAGAATTTAATATTAAAATTATCAATGGGTATTGAAAAATAAAAACAATTTTTTTGTAAAACCAAACATTTCTTAAGAATTGATAAGAATCGGTTTCGATAGAATGTTCTGGAGAATAAAAAAAGTAAGATGTATTTTTCAATTTTAAATTAAAAAATTATACAATTTATATAAATAAATAAATAAATAATAAAATATATTTCATAATAATATGTAACCTTATTCCTTACTTATTTATAAAAATATTAATCTAAAATATAAAAAATATGCTTCCCTTTTCCTTTTCATTTCTCCTTGAACTTCAAAAACATAGTACCAGATAGAGTAAAATTGGAATAAAATCGAGGGCCCAATGGGTTAGTATTAAAAGGCCATAGTAGTGAATTTGATTCAGCAAAGAAACCATTGGCACTGCCCTAAGCGAGTCAGGGTTTCTTCTTCGATTTCTCTTCTCTTCGACGAATCCTCTTCAACAACGAGAAACTAGGTCATTCTTATTCTAGTACTATTCAATCACTTTCTCTACTACTTTATCTAACTATGTATCTATCTATCTATCTATTCCTATTTCAGATAATCGAAGTTCTGATGGATTTTGACGAATATGAATATTTAGAGAAAACTGTTGAAAATCTTGATGATATTGAAACTACTAATGGCAACGGAACTGTGAAATCTGAAGATAAAGACCGTAGTCGTCGTTCTAAGCATTCAAAATCTGGAGATGCTGCTTCTCGTGATGATGATAATGATGATAGGGTTAAACATAGAGGCTCATCGCGGCATCGATCACGGTCTAGAGATGGAGAGAAAGTGAAGGACAGGCATAGAAGCTCTGGAGGTGAGAAGGATAGGAGAAGAGATGATAAGGACAGAGAGAGACATGGAAGGGAGAGAAATAGAAGAGACCGAGGTAGCGAGAGTGAAAGGGAAAAGGAAAGGGAAAAGGAAAGGGAGAAAGAACACTCGCAGCTAAACAGAACAAAATCCGAAAGGCATCCAACTGAATTGGATGAGCGAGACCAAGAGGCGAGTCGTGGTGGCAGGGACTATAGAGATAGGGTTAGAATCCGCGATAGGGATTACAGAGGAGAAAGAGAAAGTGTGAGAGAACCTTGGGAACGAGATAGAGAAAACAGGTATACTTATGAATTTGATGCTGTTAAGTTGATGTGGTAGAGTATTTCAAAATATTGTGATGGTTATTTATCGACCATATATGTTTTTGTTTTCTTGACTTGCTGCATCCATTTTTATATGTATGAACTGTGGAGGATTAACCTTGAGATATCTACAATGTATTAGATGAGTAGTTTTATATAACTAGTTATGCTGTTTAAAATCTCAAAGCTTCTGAATATTGAATATTAGATTCTGGGAACTCGCAGATATGGTAGAGCAATCATCAGATGATCTTTCTGGCAATTGGGCCAGGGACTGGAACCTTAAGTCATGAGTTTCAAAAGTTTATCCCTTCTGTGGGTGATGACATGCTTATGATATTTGTTATCCTTCCCCTTTGAGCTTAGTTGCTTAATTGCATTTGTTCTGTTGCAGAAATGCTGGTGAGGGAGTAATGGGCTATGCTTAGGAGAAGAAATTTGTCTTCTGATGCCTGTGGGCAAAAACAATGTTTATGTTATTGCAAGAAATAGATACGTATCAATTGTTATTAAGTCGAGGAATATTAGATTTAAGAAGGTTGCCCAATCAGTGTCCTTCTCACCTTTGATATGTTCATTGGTTCTTTGAGTTAATGACTTGAGCAACTATCAGATTAGGTCCATCAATCATTTTAGCACCTTAGCTCTGATTAATGTGATAAATACAAAACCTTTAATTTTAATGCTCTTGGATTCAAGTGATTTCTCTACTGCATGGACCTGATCTTAGATTTTTGTGTTCTGTGCTATATCTGTTGCTAACCTTCAATTTAATAATGTCACTATTGACATTTTATTTAAAATATTTTATATAAAATACTGCTTATGTATAAAGTGACTTTCGTTCTTTATGCTTGTAGTTTCTTTTACTCAGCATATATAAGCTTTTAACATGTTTCAACATAATGAAATTAGGTCCCTCAATCCCTCGTACTTCCATCAATCCAAGTTGGTGATGCTGTTTCAATATAAGATTTTGTTTTATTTATATAAGGTACATACAAAATCTTGTATTGATGGCAATTGAATGGCATTCTTTCCGTTAATTACCGTTTCTTACAAACTCCAGGTTTGATTCTTTTTGAGTTCAAGAAATAATGAATTCAAACCTATGTTCCCTGGGGCTTTTGTGTTTGACTTAATCTAGTTCCCTGCAGGCTTATGTCACGCGGTATTCGGCTTTATACATCTAAAGACAATTTGCTGTCATGTTGCAAATTTAAGGAACATAAAAACTGTTACGAAATTATGGTTTATGCAAAAAAATATGTAGATGTTATTTTTAATTTGATCTGATGTGAAGGGTTTGCGCATATTCCAACAGCTCGGGTCATAATTTAATGTTTTTGTTGTGTTGCAGACGACATAAAGAGAAAAAGGATGACGCAGCAGAACCTGAGGCTGATCCTGAACGTGATCAAAGAACTGTGTTTGCTTATCAGGTATTCTAATTAAATCTGTAATTCAATCACATGATTTATTTGTTGATTCTATTTACTGCCAGATCTAATCTGTCAGCATTTTCACAGATTTCTCTGAAAGCGGATGAAAGAGATGTGTATGAATTATTCTCACGGGCTGGCAAGGTTATAATATTTCATTTACTTTCTTTTCTAGCATTAAAATTGCATTCTTCTGTTCTTGTAACTAGCATCAATCATGGAGTATAATATGTGTAAGTGAAGTATGACATTATTAATGAGAATGAATGTTTCATTTTGACCTATGAATCTAATAGTTTGCTGTATCTCTCAGAGAGTATGATCTCTAGATGAAATGCATTTTTTGAAAGGCATCGAATGTGTTACCGTGATTTATTCAAAAAAACATTGGAACAAAATCCATTCTTGTTAATATAACATTTAATTTCTATTCATTGTCATTGTTATCCATATTGGAAAAAAATTTCTCAGAAGTGAATCCTTTGCATAGTTACTGCATTCCTCATTTACCTTATGTACCATGTGCCAAATAATCTGTGTACCCAATAACTATTGTCCTATCGTGTCACAATTTTAAAAGAAGTTTTATGGAAGTGAAATATTGCAAGCTATATTTGTACTTGAAATATTGGAAGTGAAACACTGCACATTCTTTATTCTGTTTTCTGACATCTCCAGTTTACTATTTCCAGGTGCGAGATGTTCGTTTGATTATGGACCGCAATTCGAGACGCTCTAAGGGTTTTGGGTAGGCATCACATATTCAATAACTATGATCAGAACTAATTTAATTTCTTTCTCCTTTCACTTATATGTCTTCTAATCACGATGTTGTGCTGTCACTTTGTTCTCATTTCAGAATCATGCCGTCCAACTTCTATTCAAACTTTTCTTTATTTATAGAACACTTCCATTGAAACAATGCAAGAAAAAAGTAGCACAGAGGAGAAAGGGTGTTGGGAACATAGATAGCTGTTTATATAAAAATGAAAAAAGATGCATTATTTGTTTAATATTTGGAGTTCTTGATGTTTTATTCAAATGAATTTGCACAACTTTGTTCCTGTAACAAATGATATTTCTCCTATGAATATTACATTATATGAACGTACGTTGCGAAGAAAGTTTATAATCAGCATATCTTAACATAGTTTTATTTTTTCTCTTCTGAAATGCTTAGAAATAGATATTTTAAACCTTGTCTTTCGATGTCCACACATGATTAAATCCTACTTTATGCTTCAGGTACATTGAGTTCTATGATGCAATGTCTGTCCCCATGGCAATAGCACTTTCTGGCCAACCTCTTCTTGGTCAACCAGTGATGGTGAAGCCATCTGAAGCGGAAAAGAATTTGGTTCAGTCTACAGCATCTGTTGCTGGTGGAACCACTGGAGGTATTGGCCCTTATTCTGGGGGTGCAAGAAGGCTGTATGTTGGCAACCTGCATTTCAGTATGACCGAAGCTGATCTCCGTTCGGTGGGCATAACTTGTTTCTTTTGTCCATGGACAATTCAGTAATTTATTTCATAATTGATTCTCTAGACCTAATTGGCTGAAAAGAGACATGGTGTAATACTGTGTGGAATGACATAGGCACCTGGACTTAAATCTCATCTGCCCCGTTATGTTTAATACTCTTATTTTCCCCATCTTACATTATTATTTTGATTACTTGAAAATCTAGATTGTGCTTTTCCTTCACAATTTAATCATGGTTATTTATTTCTCATCCTGCTTCTAGTTGATTGTGTTATTCTCAATTTTTGTAGGTCTTCGAAGCATTTGGTCAGGTTGAGCTTGTTCAGCTACCTCCTGATGAAAGTGGGCACTGCAAAGGTTTTGGCTTCGTGCAGGTGATTTTTATAACTAGTAGTTACTTGTTTTTTGGGGTTAATTGTATCAAGTTTTATACTTCTTAAATAAAAATCATTTATAGAGACAAATCGAGCAGTTTGTCATAACAGCGGTATAAATTTTTAGACCAGTTGGAGTATACTCTTGAATAAATTGCCGTTGATTTTTCATGTTATTCTTCTACATGGATTTATGATATACTTTCCAGTTTCTGCAAGCTGCAATTGTTTCTAGCAGTGTAGGTTAATCCAATGAATTGTTTAATGTAGTTTGCACGCCTTGAAGATGCACGAAATGCCCAGCAGTTGAATGGTTTGGAAATTGGCGGCAGGACAATAAAGGTACCGTTTTTTGTTCGTAGGTCGTTGTTGATATGGCCTTCATTCAATAAAATTGGGCCTATTAAGTTTCAGTTCATATTGGTTGTGTAAATTGTAAAATCTTATTACCTCTATTTTTTTGTTTTCTGGATTAGGTATCAGCTATTACTGCTGATCAATCTGGAATGCTAGAAGTAGGGGGAAATACTGGTGAGTTTGATGATGAAGAAGGCGGTGGCTTGGTAAGGAATATACTTCTGAAGAAAATTTCCTACATCTTGAAATTGTACCTAATTATACACCTCTCCCATTTAGAAAGCCTACATGAAACTCCTAATGCATCATAACAACCACATGTAGCAACAGAATTATTATCATATTTCATAAGAGTGGTTATGTTATCATTGGGTAATTTTCTCATCATTCTTTCTGGTATATATTAGCAGCTGAGTGAGTATTGTGTCACCTTGCTTCTTCTATATTTGGTTGGTTTTCTTGAATATTTTCATTAGGAAGTTTGCATGCCACAATCATGACTCTTGCATTAATTGTCAATGGTCTTGGGAATATTAGTCTTATTGTTTTTAAAATATAGAAGTCTGGCCTAGATTGAAATCTCTATAAAGGCTTACATTATGGGATATAATACATTTGCTAAAATCTTTTTGAATATTAGTTTAAGCTTGACTTGTTTGCTAAATAATCCAAGGCCATCGCTTGGTTAAGATCTATGAAGCACTGATACTGATACGAGTATTGGATACAATATGCATCAAATTCATCTAGATGTAAATTCTTGAAAATATGGGATATGATTCGTTTGGGGATGCATGCATAAAATACATAAATCATTAATTATAATTTGGCAGAGCTATATAAACAAGTAATATATAAAAACAAATCCCATGTGGTGATGGGGTGGGGGTGGGGCTGGGATAGTGGGGTGAAGGGTTGCATAAAAAAGTGGGTAAATCAGTTCCTAGAAGACTGAGTTGTGGAATTGGAATAAATTTAAAACAAGTATTTCAGTGTTTTGAATTGGTCTGCAAAAAGACAACCAGTCTGGACTAAAAATTAGGACTTCAGTGTTTAAAGGGAGGTTTTTTAATAAAGGGTCATGAACAGGGTTGCAATCGTGTCCATGCGACCAGCCACTCTTCATTCTTCCTCAAGGGAAAAAATGTGCAGTGTTTCCACGATTCACCGCTCTGAAGCATTGATAAAACAAGTTCCTGAGGCCATTCTCACATATCAGATACATGTCCAATTATTTTTATTTTAATTCCCCGGATACTCTTCGGAAACATATCTTAGATGAACTGAAGCATATCGGTATCATATATGTATACGATTACGGCTCTAGGGGCATATTGACATATCAGTGCTTCAGACCGAGACCGTTGATTGAACTGTCTGGACTATTCCTACCCAGTACTAGTTGCTTACCTCTTGTTGCTAGTCATTATACTTGGTCTAAATTTGGAACCCTGCATGGTTTGGTGCAAGATATGGAAAGACCTTATTCCTACCTTCTCTCTTTCAACACACAAAATTACCATGATCTTGATAGTTGATATTCAATACAGCATGAAGCATTTTGTTTTATTAGCTTTATCCTTATGCTTGGTTCTGCTGTAGAATCGATCAGTATTAACTACTTTTTTCTTTAAAAAAATATGACCCCAGTTTTAGCTGACCTTTTTGAAATTTTCAGTATCTGAATGCATCTTCTCGAGCCTTACTCATGCAGAAGTTGGATCGCAGTGGCACCACATCCAGGTTTGTCTCTCTGCCATTTTTATTTTTCATATTTTGGATCAATATATAATCTCAATTGTTCTTTTTGTTGGCAGCATGGTTGGATCTATTGGTAATTCTGCTGTCAACAACACAGGTCTTAATCTACCAGCGTCAGGAAACATACCAGCAGCAACTCTTCTGGGAGCTGTGCCAGCGGGTTCTTCTATTCCTGCAGTACCTGGATTACCAGGTGGAGGTTTCCAATTTCCCATTGCTGCCGCCACAATTCCTTCTATTGATACTATTGGTGTTCCAAGTGAATGCTTATGGTTAAAAAATATGTTCGATCCCAATGATGAGGTTGTTAAATAGCATCTATATATCTAGAAGTGTTTCTGCCATATTTATGTTTTGTCTAATGATTATTAATGCCATGGTGTACTGCAGAAGGAACCTGATTTTGATTTTGATATTAAAGAAGATGTTGAAGCAGAATGCTCTAAGTTTGGCAAGTTAAAGCACATATATGTTGATAAGTGAGTGAACCACTAACCGTGTGTTCCTTTTTGCCTTCTATTACTACTATAACATTAAGATTTTGACATTTCAATATTTTTTGATTTCTTTGACGAGCAGGAAGAGTGCTGGTTTTGTTTTCTTACGATTTGAAAATACTCAAGCGGCTATAAGTGCACAAGGTGCCTTGCATGGACGATGGTTTGCTGGGAAGATGATCACTGCTAGCTTCATGGTACATTGATTTGCATGATTTCCTTTTCTCTGGTTTCCTAACTAAAAATCTATTGATCCTCCTGTATGTTTGGCAGGTTCCCCAATCATATGAAGATAAATTCCCAGATAGCAGATGAGTTCTTGGGGACCAGTATTAGGTATGTATTGCACGTTGAGGAATATCGTGGCTGATGTTGCCATCTTCATAACTATGCTACCTACGGCTTCCGATGAGAATTATTTAACTGTTTTGTAAACATCTACATAGAACTTTAGTTTCTCTCCTGAGAAATTGGTGCCGTTTATAAAATCTGTAATTGCTATAGTATGTTTTTCTTGGGGTGTTGGTTTGATTTAACCATCCATCCTATTACTGTTGAAGCTTGTCAATGTTATTCATTAGGATAAGGGTTTTGTGGTGCTATAAACATTGCTGTAATGAGCAATCACACAAAGTTTTGATGTATGATGATTCCCCTTTTATTATTTTCTGAAATTTCCGTCAAATTATCTTAGAAAACAGTTCCCATTGAGATTGGGGTAATGATTTTCGAGGATGAAATGCAACGGTAGAGAAACTCAGTCATTAACTGCATTCTTTAACCTCTTTATTCTTATTTTTTGAGCGGGATATGATGCTTTTGGCAGGTTCGAAATCATGTTTGCTTGGAACAGATGAAGTGTTGATGCCTCAGGTTGATTGGCTCGTATACTCCGAAAATGTTTAGAAGACAAATAATCTTTTGTTTAGATCATTTTGATGTACAAATTCTTAATTTAACATGATGATACACCGTTTTTTACAAGGTAAAACTCCACATTTTTGTGATTCATATTACAGCAAGCAATACTTGTTTGAATGATTCTTGATGGATGAGGGATAGTAAGTTTTTCTTGGAAAACAAAAACATCAATAATTAATATTTTTAGAAACACCACTTTTCAAGAGAATTTTACCTTTTCTGTATATATAATATTATTTGTTAATATATATAAGGTTTGTACATATTGTCACCGGGACCGTCTAATTTAATCAGTTGAACTTAAATCAAGTTTTTGCCCGCTTTGCTAACTTTGCCACCGACTGATACAGGGCTCGAATTTAATCCAATTATTGGTACGATACCTTCAATAGAAATAATAAACGCAAAATACTAGGGCATTTTAGCAAGTGTTGTATACCATTACCATCTTTAAATTTCTGAGTTGGATGCACAAATGATATGTACATTGGTAGGAAATAATAATTCATTAATGTAGTTACAAACAGGTGAATTAGTCCACCTGGCACTGGAATCAGAACCTTGGTCCTAATTGTTTCCCTCATTAATTTTGTACCCCAAAGGTAAAGTGAAAAGAAATGGGATTTAACATGAAGATATCAACTCACTTCCAAATTGTTAAACTTATGGGCTAGCTTGGTGAGACTAGTACTTAATATTTCAGTTGATGATATAGCTAGAACAAAAGAATATACATACCCATGGTCCAAGGGTACGGTACGGAAGTGGGAAGTTTGCAAAAGAATATCAATGTTTTCATTCTAGGGTGTGGAAATATGGTATCCCTGCAGGAAGAAGCCACCAAAGAATCTGGAACCTCTTTCCAATATTGGAGAGTCTAATACCCGATGAGACCCACTATGGCTCTTACTCTATCTGTTAAGTTTTTGCATGATGATGTTCATGTCACCAGAAATAATTCATAAAATGCCAATAATTGCTTAGACACACTATCTACTCGACACACACTAGGCACCAACAAAGCTCATCAGATATCAAGTTGATACATATATGAGGAGTCCAAATTCTCTTAACTTCTTAACAAATTGACAAAATTTCACCTCTTAAATAGTTTATCTATATATTAGTTCATTACATTAAATTTTGTTTTGAAAATTGATGATCATCATACAAGGGAAATTAAGAGAAGAAAATGGAGATGGGAAGAATCTCTATATGTAATATGCCTTGTATTATTTTTATTTATAATACAAGGCATACAAAGTTAGTTGATAGCAACAGTTAACTGCACCATCTCATTAATTCCTTATAAACATTCAAGTTGAGTATTTAAGCCAAAATAACATTCTCACTAAATTCTTAAGCCAAAATGACTAGTTTGAATGAGATGAGAGAAATGATTATTATTATTTTTAAATTGATGCAACTAAAAAGGACCATGGTAGTATAATTATCTCTCTAGAGGATAAAAGTATTTGTATCCAGCTTTTATAGTATACAATACTAAAATAGAAAGTTTATCATGTGAATA
>NC_032012.1:25315107-25366964 GCF_001865875.1 Lupinus angustifolius
CATAATTTTTTTATATTAGTTGGTAATATTTGATTGATTTGGAACATATAGACAAAAATATTTTGGTACAGAGGATTTTGTTTGTCCCGAAATATATATCATTTTTATTAGTAAAATTATATATAAAAAATATATATTTGATTGTTCATGTTTTACTTTTCTAACCGATAAGAAATGAATTTGTTATAGGGTTTAAAAGTTAAGTCTAAGACATTGAGTAAAGATTTAAAAATGGTAAGGTTTCTTCTAAAAGTTAGAAAAATAAGAACTAAAAAGTAAAGAAAAATTAGGGTACTAAAACAAAAAAATACTTATACTTTCATGAATGAAAAATATATTTAAGCGAAAATTATATAGTGTTTTAAACATTATTGTTATTGTATATTACGATCATAAAATTTTGTATATGGTTTAGATTTTATAAATATTATGTTATAGAGTAGGTATGTCTCTCACCCTCTAAGTTGAAATTTATAGGGTGGTAAGTGGTAACTGTTCTTGTTCATTTAAAATTCACTACTCCTGATGCATTTCCAAAATCTAAAAACTGGAGGTAATTGAAAAGAGAAATTCTATCGTCTCAATTATAAAAAATGATGAAATATAATACATTATTAATAATTTCACTGGCAGAAGGAGATAACTTATCTCCTTACACCAGTATACTCTGTTCCCATTATTATTAATAAAATCTGAATTTGAGGTTTGGTTTAAAAGAACAAGACTCGTTGTCTTCTAGAATGTAAGTGCTGACAAAGTTTCAATGGTTTTGGTTTTTTATTTTATATTATTATTTTGCTATTTTGTAGGTCAAACTGTCAAAGAGTCTCCATTGGTTATAATATTCTAAAGCCACACTCAAAAACAAACTCTTCCTTCTTGTTGAACAGAATCAAAGAAAAAATGACACATCTCATCAAATAAATAATACTGTTTGGTTATTTGGAATTTGTGTGGCACCAACTACTCCTTCAACAATACCATCAAATTCTTATCTTTCTTCCTAGGTTGCTGTTATTTTTATCATTTTCTTTGTTTCTTTTGCTTTTGTTCCTGATCTTGCTTCTTTCAGACCTTTCTGTTTTATGGGTGTCTCTTTCTGCTGTATGTGTTCCTAGTTGGAAATGTTTTTTTATTTTTTATTTTCATGTTTATTTGTTCCATTTGCTTTGATAACAAATATGCATAAATAGTGATAATCTTTGATAAGTGTTTTGTTTTTTAACACATATGAGTTGATGGAGTGAAGTGCTATGATCATTCAGCTGGTTGAGTTTTGGATTATTTTTTTTGTTTCTTAGTAAAATTCTGATTCTCTTCTGGAAATTCTATTTTTTTAGGTTCTTTGTTTTCTGGTTTCACTTTGCTATAGCTGACTTTATTTTTTAACCTTTTTGTATGTCTTGCTCTGATTTCCACATAAATTGATTTGATCCCTTTATTATATTTTAGTTTATTCTTTGGAAGGAGGTTAGTGGTAAGAATGATAATATAGAATAAAATATCTCCTCATACCAGGACATAACTTATCTCCTCAAGCCCGTAAAGATATGACATCTGTACTACTTTGTTTAGTGTTAGAAATAGTTTTATTGAAAATTATACGACATATGTCATGATTTTAGTGGTTGGAGGAGATAACTTATCATATGTGTAATTGTTGTATAATTTGAGTTATTTACTTGGTACATGCAACAGTTACAACTGGGTTGGTCCGTACCAAAGGTGAAGCAGGTGGCACTTGTAAAGAAATGGCTCAGAACCAAAGAGTTATTGCAACCTGTGTATATGCTTCAAATCCCTATCATGAATGCACAGAATTTTGTTTGCAAAAGATGAAGGAAACCAAGTCTTCTAAAACTAAGAAGAGTACAGGTTAGTGGCAAATCCTGTTTTCTCTGTTTATATACTTGTATATAATTTTCTTGTGTGAATGATAATATCATTTCTGACTTGTTTGTGGCCTTTCTTATGGATTTTAGTTACAAATGTGTATGAATTATATTATATTAATTTAAGAAGGCTTGGATTATGGCATGGCATCCTTTTTCATATGTTTTAAACAAAAGTTAAGGATCACTTATATAGTGCTATTAGTTGTAACTGCTGTATGTGGCTGTTCTTTTGTGGCTTTTTCATTTTTTCGTTGTATTCTTATTTGTGATTTCGGCTCTGCTTGAAATTGCTGATGATTTATGAGTATGTCCTAACTGATCTTGAATATGAATACTCTAAAGCTTCAAATTCTGCCAATAAATTTGGAGTCCTAGCTGCCAATCTTTGAACACGTGTAATATGTCTTTTTTGTGTTTATGTTCATAGATTATCGCAGAAGTGTTACAGATGACGAGCTTGGCAAAAAGATGAATGGAGAAAAACATACACACTCAGGTTTACCCCTTTCTTTAATTTCTATTTAAGGATATTGATGTTCTAAAGTTCAGTAAAATGCTGCTTCCGCACACTATGAATATGTTTCCGACTACAATCCAATTGCAGGTACATTGTCCGTCAGAAGGAGAAAGAAGGAAGGTTCTAAGCCAGAACTACCAGTTCTGGACAATATTCCAGCCTCAAAAATTGGGGCTATTTATCTCTCTGATGCTTCATCACCATTATCAAATTATTCTGAAGAGAAAAAGGTGGAGGCAAAAGGAAGTGAGAAAATACCAGTTTCTGGAGAAATACATATCCGAGGTGTCAAGGTAGTGGCCTCTCTTACTCTCATGCTCTTCATACAATTCTGTTAAAAAAATTGAGCTAATCCAAACAAACCAATGTTACGCAACTTAATAGCACCATGCTTCAAAATGGTTGTCGCACCTGAATCGGATACATATCAAACATTCGGTACTTGTTAGATAATTCTCATCTATATATCTTCTAGTTGTTTTATGAATTTTTCCGTATTGACATATCTCAATGGTATCATATCATACCACTACTTCAATGTCAAGGTAGTGGTCTCTCCTTCCTCTCATGCTCTTCATACAAACCAATGTTAAGCAACTATGTACAACCATTTTCAATATGGTTGTTGCACTGGTATCTGATACATATCGTATCAAATACTTCAATACTTTTTCGATATTTTTCATTTTTATGAATTTTTCCCTATCAACATATTTCAACCATCCTTTTTACTTCTATGTTTTCCTTCAATACAGTCGTGCAGCCGAAAATCGGGGCACGGCAAATAAGAATGAGCAATTTCTAAAGTAATAACACTCTTTTGTCTAGTATTGTCCATGCTTCCTAGTTAAGCAATAAGCATATATTTGACAAAGTCTTCTTCAATTTTTTCTGTGACAGCCTGTCAATAACAAAGTCCAACCAAACAAGGATGGTGCTGAATTTGTTGCTGTCAACACAATAGGAACAAAGCATGAAGAGGACAAAAATTCTTCAACTAAAGTTGTTCCAATCACCAATGTTGATAATACAGGAGGTCTCACTACATCAGCTGGTGGGTCCATTGAATATAATTTCTCTAGTTTACCTCATGACAATGAAGATAGTGATGGAGACGAGACCGAGTATGTGGTTTCCGAGTCACCACGTGTGCTGGTCGGAAGTTACCATGTGAAACAAAGTTTCGCTTCCATCCTGAGGTCCATCTTTGACAAGTATGGAGATATCGGAGCAAGCTGCCACTTGGAATCAGTTATCATGAGGTCCTATTACATAGAATGTGTGTGCTTTGTGGTTCAAGAATTACAATCAACCTCAATAGTGCACATAACGAAGTCCAAAGTCAAAGAATTGTTGGCAATTCTTAAAGATGTAGAATCTGCTGAACTTAATGTAGCCTGGTTGCGTAGTGTACTCGACAAAATCGCTGAGAACATTGATCTCATCAACCAGCACCGAGCCGCAGAAGTGGCAAAGGCTAACTCTGATCATGAAATTGAACAACTTAGGAACAAGATGGATTCAGAACTGGAAACTTTGGCTCGGAAAGAACAAGAGGTAACCAATACTAAAACGAGAATCGAAGAGATTAACAAGCGATTGAGTGAGCTTGAGCTGAAGACTTCTTATCTGGACAAGAACATGTTGAATATCAAGTCCAAGGTTGATAATTTGGGTAGCAAAACCATGCTAGATGAACTATCATAATGCAACTCTTTAGCAAATTTGACTTTGAAGTGCTGCACCCTTAGTATTGTGGTAATGTTTAACAAGTAGAATATGCAGTTGAATAAAAATACACATGAGCTATATTTTAAGCTAGGTAATGTTATATGAATACATGTTGCACCCTAGACACATGGAACCTCACAATTATACTTCAATTATTTATATTTAGTTATTAATAAATGTATATATCTATCTGACTCGATTGGATTGCATAATGAATTGTTCGGCTCGAGTTCGATACTAAATATTTTACATCTCATATTTAATTCAATTAAAATTCATAAATTGTTCGATTCGACTTGTTAGTTTAAATTGGTTCATCTCATCAACTTAGATAAAATTTTCATTTTTTAAATATCCTATACAATAATTCTTATATTATTTGCACATCTTAAAAAAGAGGTCTTTAAATTTGGTTACATAAAATATATTTGAAAAAATGTATATAATGGTAGTACAAGAGTTTTATTCACTATAAGTCAATCATTCACCATTTTTTTAATAATTATTAACTTTTCACAAAAAATAATACAAATAAATAATATCTAATGTAATGTAATGACTATATAAATCATGTAAGAATATTACCTATACGTATATTTATGATATTTTGTATCAATAATGACATGATAATATAAATATATGCACCTTACATGATCTAATAATCATTTATATATTTAAATCTTATGCGTTTTCAAAATAAAAACTTACCTAATAAGTTGATAAACCTAGCGAGTTGGAATCAAAAGGCAGCATAATGAACGGTTGATCGCTGCATACCACAAACCCTTAAAAAAAGAACGAAATTGGTTTTTGATTCGGTGCGAGATTATAACACCTCTCATCCCATTCCGATTCCAATCCCAAATCGCTTCTACTCGAAGGTTCGTCTCTTTCTTCTAACCTTTCATTACCACTTACCTTTTTCTCTCCCTAAAGAGGAATAACCTAACTCTTTTTATCATCCACATCCTTCGATTTCTGATTTGTTTAATCCATAATCATTGTTCTCTCAATTCCAAGTTCTGTACCCACTGTTTTCTTCAATTTTACCCCTCAATTTCAAATTTGATTCATTAGGGTTTTGTGTTATTTTCTTGTGATAATATTTGTTGCAGAACATGTCTGGCGAACGAGATATACATCCTGATTGCCGGAATGCCAGTAATCCTTACCATGAGTGCAGTGATTACTGCTTTAGAGTCATAGCTGAAGCCAAAATCAGGATTCAAAAACAACACGAATCAGGTATTTGCTTTCAATTATATTTTATTCTATTTATTGATAAGTATATCCAGTTCTGTAGTTTCCACTAGTAATTGGATTGTTATCTGAAGCTCCTAATTCTATTTATGACCAATGTTTGTTTGGTAGTGCTCATGTAGAGTTTTTGAACTTATGAGAACAACTTGCGACCTTTCTGCCTGAACTTCTCTAATATTGTTGGTCCATTAAAAGTGTCTATGCTAACTAAGTAGATAAGATAACTTATCTTGTTGAAGATGTTCATTTCAATTTTAAACCTCGCTCGTAAGTTAGGTTCCGTAACTTCTGTTTGGTTATGTTGGGATTCTCTGCTAGAAAAAAGTTCATTGTATGTTTTTGGTATAAAGCTGTTAAGTTTATCAGTCCGTATTTACATATTGTTTTCTACATCAATCAGTAGTTGCACAAGCTAGTGGTGGAAGCAGCAGCAAGCAAGCCATCCCAGATCAGTCATATCCGGATGAAGACATACATGATGAAAGACCCAAACTTGATGAAAATTCTGATAGTGATCCCGACCAGCCTGCTGAGCAGGAAGTGGAGGTTGACTACACAAAACTCACTGGGAGACAGAAAAAGTGGATGGAGTTGAGAGCCAAGATGGTAAGTTCATCACAAATTTTGTTGTTTTGTAGTTAGGACTTAATTCATCTGAAGGAAACTTAAGATCCTTGATTGGTTTCCCTGGCAGCAAGAAGCAAAAAAACGTAATCAAGTTGAAATAGCTGCTGAAAAGAAGAGGATGGAAGCTCCAACAGAATCTAGGGGCATTTCTAAACAGAAGTGGCTCGAGGACAGGAAGAAAAAGATCGGAAAACTTCTTGATGCAAATGGATTGGATATGACAAAGGCATATATGCTTGACACACAAGAGGCAGCAGAAGTGAAATACAAGAAATGGGAGAAGGATCCTGCTCCATCTGGCTGGGATGGTATGTTTTATAATTATCCAAGAAACATATCTACACAAGTCTGGCTGGCATTGTTATGTTCTTTCATGTTTATATATGCAGATGTAGAATATAATTGGACTAATGTGCCCTTATCTTTCTGCATAACCTTAAATATATTTTCCAAATATATTGAGATTTCCAAACCTGTATGTTTCCTTTAAGAGACTCCTTAATTAAATTTAGATCTTTGTATGACTGTTACCATGTGGTGAATTACAGACATTTTAGAAATATTCTGGTGGTGGAATATTGATAATGTCATGTTTATACACCAAAATATACTTCAGGGTATATATGTTTAGATAGTGTTTTTCACCATATCTGTATGATTTTGTAGATTGCCTTTAGTTAGTGCATTCAAATCAAAGTTTTATTCTATAAGAGACAGGTGCCTTCCTATTGCTGTGCGTGTAAATGACTGCAAAATCATCTTAAATAACTTTCATGTTGTAGAATAGTTGCAGCTGGGACTGAAGCTTTTTCATTTTTTTTCTTCCAGTTTTTAATCAGAAGACGTTATACAATGCATACAAAAAGCGGAGCAGCAAAATCGAGGTTGATGTAGAAGAATACAATAGAATGAAAGAAGCTGATCCAGAGTTCTATCGTGAAGCCACAAGCCTCCAGTATGGAAAGGTATATACTACCAAAATATATTAATTATTCCTTTCTACTTCTACACTGCATTGAGTATTTGATCTTTTAACTTCTGCCATGCATGGAGTATTTGTGACCGGTTGTCTAATTGTCTTCCCTTCCATTATAGGCACCAAAAATCTCAGAGAACAAGATTGACAGGATGGTTCAGGAGCTAAAGGATAGGGATGAGAAGCGCAATTCATTTAGCAGGAGAAGACGATTCCATGAAGAGAAAGATATTGACTCAATCAATGACCGTAATGAGCATTTCAACAAGAAGATTGAGCGAGCCTTCGGGAAATACACACTGGAAATTAAAAATAACCTTGAGCGAGGAACTGCCTTGCCTGACTAAGGTGCTGCTGCTTATGTAGTGGTTGATGTGTGTTATTATTATCAGGTTGTTCTGTACTGATAGATTTAAATGGTGTATTGCATTTTCTGGTTGCTTTTGTTGATCATGCAACACTATAATTAATATTTTGCAAATCATATATGGAACATTGTGAAGACACTTTGAACTTCCAAATACTAAATGATTGCTTGGTACATAAATGTTCTTAGTAACTCAGTCACATAGATTGTTATTCCTTTCTGTTGGTTCTCAATGCAGCATCTCAATTACCAGATATAGATTATTCATAATGATGCTTACATGGATTGATAAGACCATACAGCGGTACCCTTTTTTAATATAAAACCTTGTCACTATTCTTTTCTTGAGGAAAAAACCATCAATGTGTAAGTTGGCAATTGAGGATAGCAAATGCCAGTCAATACATTCTAATATAATATCAAAGATTTCGTTGTTGGAACAACGCACAGTGACGATGTTGTTTGAGCTTGATCATGTTGAAGACGACATGTTTCCTTAAGAAGGGTGGTTATATGTGCAATACCACGTCACTAGGTTTAACTTAGCAATACTCGCACTCCAAGTTTGAAAAGAGAAAAATAGTGCATAAAATCTCCATAATTTTTTTATACTTTATTTAGCCGTTGCAAGCAATTTTCCTGAACAGGGGTTAATATAAAAACGATTTTATCTTCTTTTTAATAATAAAAGATATATATATATATATATATATATATATATATATATTCCTAAAGTGAATTTATTGAGATAATTTATCATGTATAAGTTCATCTATGTATAAAGTTGAATTAATATATCAATAAAAGTTTTACTGGATCCCAAATCGACCAAATTGTTAAAAGTTCGAATACTGGTTGCAATACTTATTGAGAGAGACAGTCACAAATCCTAAAATTGATTAGTTTCTTAGTCATAGGATAAGGGATACCTTGATTACGAATTAATATTGTTGAAGTACATTACAAGTTACAAGCATTTGATTCTAATATTAGGGTGAAAGTATTTAAAAAGGGCATAAACTCTCCTTGAATATTATTCCATATTTCAATGACACTAGAGCTCAACTCAGCACAGAAAAATTGGTCATTTTTGCAATTGAAGACCCTTGTAGGATAAACCCACGTGTATGCCTATAGCTTTGAAACTGGCAAACCTGCAATTTAGATACAAAATATAAGTCTATTGTGAAGAGACAATAAATTGTAACAAATTAGACCCAAGTGTACATCAACACAAAAATGTTATTATATATTACCCAATGCTTTTGCATTAACAATGCTTGGGCTTGCAGGTGGAGGTGGAGCATTCTCATTAAGGAATGGTTCCACCTTATTTGCATCAAACCAAACTGGGTACCCTTTAATCTTTCCCTGTATTTTATGAGGACCTTCATCAATACACTCAGAATTTCAGTGATCCTTGAAAGAAAAAAATCAGATAAAGATTGCATATACCAGCACATTTAGAGCTGCTAATGTGGCCATTCCCTCACGGGTCCACTGCAAAGACAGATAAAATAATTCATTGATTTTACATGGTTGATCAATTAACCATACAAAGTTAGTTTAATGCTTTAAATGTTCTATCATAATTGGATTAGAATTACCTTGGAAGCAGATGCAATATGAGGTACCACAATGGCATTCTTTAACTCTGCAAGCCCAGGTTTCATGTATGGCTCATCCTAGTAAAAATGAAATCATGTATAGAGACTTTAAAATGTAGCTTAACAAATTCAAGTATTCTAAGACAAGGAAGGTTAAATTACCTCAAACACATCGAGGCCTACGCGAAACATTGGGTTCTGTCTTAAATGTTCCACAAGTGCAACTTCATCAACAACTGGCCCTCTACTGCAGTTTATAAGAATTGCTTCCTGTAATAGGAATTATAATTGCAAACAAGTTTTCATCTCTCTCTATATACCATAAATAAATTAGATTTTATATCAAAGTTATGTTTTTTAAACATTACCTTCTTCATCTTGGAGAGTCTTTCCTTGTTGACAAGATGATAGGTAGTTTTATCCAAGATAGGATGAAGACTAATCTACAAAAGTACCCATGATGAATCATATTATTTATAGTATTCTAGAGCTAGTAAGTTATATTCCCAGCGCCGAGTTCTTACTAAATCTGCCTCTTGGAGGACCTCATCCATGGATGCTGCTCTTTTCCAAGTCACGGGTTGTTCACCATTTGCTTTCAGGAATTCAGCATAAGCTGCAATAGGTTAAAACAGAATCATCGGTTTGTCATTAATATGGTTTATGAATAGGGGTGAGTGGTAGAGTAGAAACATGCCTGTAACAAACTTTTCTAGTCGAGTCGCCTGGTAGAGGTCGAAGTAGATTAGGTTCATCTTGAACCCTTCAACCTGATACAACGGAATAGAAGTGTTTTTCATCAGCAGGGCAAAAATATAGTGCATAGATGCATATTATCATCAGGCATCATGGTCAACCTAGTGTTACTAAAATCAGCAATCTAAGAATGTAATTGTAAGATTACAAGTCACAGTTTTGGTAGTGAGATTTATTGAAAATTTGACATTACCATCATTCTTGCATAAGCTGATCCAATGCGGCCAGCTCCGATAACACCAACTGTTTGTCCTTTCAGCAGGTTTCCAACAAATCTGCCATACAAACAAATTCAAAGTAGTCACTCCAACACAAAAAGAAGTGTCACTTTCATTACAATTTAGTGCATGAAGACTAGAAAAGAACTACAATTCATAGTGATTAACATTATTAATAATAGAATAAAAGAAGAAAGGAATGTTAGTAGTTTTCATACAGATGAGGTAGCCATCCATCATATAATCCTGCCCTCATGAATTCATCTGCCTCAACTATCCTTCTTGCAGCTGCTAAAGACAGTGATGCAGCCAGCTCTGCTGTTGTCTCAGTCAGAACTCCCTATCAAATAAGGAATGAACTTAGAATCAATATTTCCTCCTCAAGGCTATCACTTTTTCTCATAAAACATACTCAACATATCTAAACCGGATTTGGATACTCTTTAGTAAAATCGTCTTCGAAGCGAGAAAGTAAAGTTATATTCATCCTTAGATTACTTGAAAGGACACTTCAGCGCACGAGACTCCCACTTAGTGGGTTATGGAGTGAATATATGTATGCAACCTTACCCTTGCAAGCGGAGAGGTTGTTTCCAGGATTTTGAACTTGTGACTTCATGATCACTAAGCAACAACGTTACCGTTGTGCCATGCTTAGATTACTTGATGGATTAAAATCACAGTACACTATCAAATCAAGGGTAATACACCCTTGCTTTCTCACTTTAGATGATCCCAATACATCTAAACCTACATCAGCATCACACCCCAACATATGCATAAATGCCAACTTTGTGGTACCATTTATATTCTTTTGAAAAAGAAACCTCCTTCCAAGCATAAACTCCAACATTATAAAAACAAAAATAACATGGATTTAAGATCATGTAAATATGCAATATGAAAGAGGAAAAAAATATGGCTTACAGGAGTATTTCCAACAGCAACACCATACTTGTTTGCAGCATTAACATCCACATTATTATAACCAACAGCCATGTTACTGAAAGCTTTTCCTCCTGCTCTGCTCAATGCAGAGAACAACACTTCTCCCCAATCTTCAGTCAACTGTAATAGAAACAAACTCCATTAACACACATACTCACAAAAGCAAGAAAATTCCACACTAGAGAACAAAAAAAATGATAAAAGAACTACAACAACAACAACACTAATAATAATGAAAGACTTATGATACTAATAAATCTCTTCCTTCATGGAATTGATATCATTACCTGCCCAATAACTCCATCACACTTATCACCAATCAAGCCAATGATGTCTTCAACTGATAGAATAGTTTTCTTCTCTGTACATATCTAAGTAGTACAAAAGAAATTATGAATCTATTTATTTAAAAAGAAGTAACTTCAATATAGAAAGAAACAAAAAAAGTTGATTACTTCAACACGAAAATCTTGTTGGACTAGAAGATTGATCCAACGTGTTCCAGGCATTGGTTTTGTGCTAACAACTCTGTATTTCCCATTTGGGTTCCATACCTCAATGGACACTGGCTTGGCCATGAAGTCAACAACACTGAGATATGGATAACTAGTTTAACTAGAAAAGTGTACACTGAAATTTCAGTTACTCTTTTATATTATAAATGAAATATAAGAATTATTGATGATGTGGTGTGGAATGGTAGAGTATACTAATTTTATTCATGACCAATAAGATTGAAGCATGAGAAAGACTTTGACTTTTGACTTTGACTTTGATTCATGACCAGGACAAGGATCACCTGTCCCATAATTTTCATGTCTCCCTGTCTCAGCCCAATCAAACTTCACAGAATAATATTAAAATATTAATTTTTATTTTTAAATAAATAGAGTTCTGTGATTGATTTTGTACACCAAGTAAGACATGAATGAGAACATGTGATCAAATGACATGATGGTGTTGATGATTGGACATAATAATTGAAGTTGGGTATAGGATATTTTTGTCCTCTTAGGATAATGTGAGTTCATGAGTTGAAGAAATGAATGTGTGTTTGGGCCTCACGTTGGACACTAGGAGGATAATATCCATCTTATTAATCCAATCACAAAAATAACCCTTTAAGCTTGTGGCTGAGAAATAGTGAATAATTTCTTTTCTATCATTTTGGGAATGAGGCATGGAAAAGTTGTGTGGAACTTAGCATATCTTTCATCAAATTCAATATTATTTCAACAATTAAATTGTGATAACTCTTCTACTTTCTTATGATTTATTTGAGATTAAGGTAAAAATAAAAAGATGAAAAGTATGAGAGATAGAGCTAATTTAATTTGTTGTATGATAAATTATTAAATTTGGATTATTTAAATAACACAACTTCATACAATTTAGGTATCAACACTATAGATTAAAATCAAACGCTAATGGTGTAAGGCCCTATTAGATCTCCAAGGTCGAGAGAGTTCAATTTCTGGAAACATTTGTTGAGAGGATAACCACAAGCTTCAAAAACTATTAAGCTTCCGGTCGGGTAATGTTCACGTAAAGATGAAACCTATAAATTACTATTGATTTTGAAAAGATGAATAATGGTGCAAATGAACAAAGGCAAGAACTTTATGAGCATTGCAACACAATGTGAATCTCTCTTACGAAAATACTCATCATCCAATTCCCTTTCTCAAACCAAACAGCTACATGCTTTTATCTTAACCTATGGCCTTTTTTCCTCATCACGTCTTTCCTCTATACTTGCCACTACCTATGCCCAATGCAACCATGCTTCATATGCCTCATACCTGTTTGATAATTTGACTCAAAGAACTTTGTACTCATGGAACACTATGATGAGGATGAATGTTCAAATTGGTCGCCCCCATGATGCCCTCAACTTGTTTGTTGAGATGCTTGCTTCGGGTCATGTGATGCCTGATAACTTCACGTATCCGATTGTTATCAAGGCTTGCGCTGACTTGTCGTTTGTTCGTATGGGTGTTGGAATTCATGGGCAGACATTTAAGGGTTGTTTTGATTTGGACACTTTTGTGCAGAACTGTTTGTTGGCAATGTATATGAATGTGGGGGAGAAAGAAGCAGCCCAATTGGTTTTTGACTTGATGAAAGAACCAACATTGGTGTCTTGGAATACGATGATTAATGGGTATTTTCGGAATAATTTTACAGAGGAGGCTTTGAGAGTTTATAGTAGAATGATGGATTTGGGTGTGGAGCCTGATTGTGCAACTATGGTTTCAGTATTGCCAGCTTGTGGGGTTTTGAAGAATGTTGAGCTTGGGAGAGAGGTTCATGTGATAGTTCGAGAGAAGGGATTTTGGGCAAATATGTCAGTTAGGAATGCAATGCTGGACATGTATGTTAAGTGTGGTCTGATGAAAGAAGCGCAGTTGTTAGTGAATGAGATGGATGAGAAGGATGTGGTGACATGGACAACTTTGATTTCGGGACACATACTTAATGGTGATGCAAAAAGTGCGCTAATGCTTTGTCCGATGATGCAGTGTGAAGGAGTGAAACCAAATTCAGTGAGTATTGTTTCTCTACTATCAGCGTGTGGCAGTTTGGTTTCTTTGAATCATGGGAAGTGCTTGCATGCATGGGCAATACGACAATGGCTTGATTCTGAGGTCCATGTGGAAACTGCCTTGATTGATATGTATACAAAATGCAATCATGACAATCTCGGTTATAAAGTGTTTATGAAAACCTCCAAAAAGAGAACGGCTCCTTGGAATGCAGTTATGTCTGGGTTTATACATAATAGGCTTGCAAGAGAAGCAATAAAACTCTTCAAAAAAATGTTAGTCGAAGATGTAAAACCCGATAATACGACCTTTAGTAGTTTTCTTCCCGCATATTCTTTTCTTGCTGACCTCCAACAAGCGACGAACATTCATTGTTACCTTATAAAATCGGGATTTCTTTACAGACTTGAAGTAGCAAGTGTGCTAGTTGATATATACTCAAAGTGTGGAAGTTTAGGATATGCTCACCAGGTTTTTAATATAATTCCTTTGAAGGACAAGGATATTATTATTTGGAGCGTGATTATAGCCGCTTATGGAAAGCATGGGCACGGTGAAATGGCTGTATCACTTTTCAATCAAATGGTACAATCTAGAGTAACACCAAATCAAGTTACTTTCACCTCTGTTCTGCATGCTTGCAGCCATGCAGGTTTGGTTGATGAGGGTTTGTCTTTGTTCAAGTCCATGCTTGAACAACATAAAATTATTCCTCATGTTGATCATTATACTTGCATCATTGATCTTCTTGGTCGTGCTGGTCGACTGAATGATGCTTATAATCTTATTAGGACAATGCCTGTAACACCTAACCATGCTGTATGGGGTGCATTACTTGGTGCTTGTGTGATTCATGAAAACGTCGAACTGGGAGAGGAAGCTGCTAGGTGGACTTCTGAGCTTGAGCCTGAAAATACTGGAAACTATGTTTTGTTAGCAAAACTTTATGCATCTGTAGGAAGGTGGAGAGATGCAGAGAACGTAAGAGATATGGTAAATGAGGTCGGATTAAGAAAGCTCCCTGCTCACAGTTTAATTGATGCCAGAAACATGTGAACTAGACATGTCCTTTTTTATTTTAATATCAGCATTTGCAACATTTGCCCACAAATCCTATCCAAAAATGAGTCATTTACCTTTGGGAGGTCCTACAAAATGGGTGAAGGGTATTTCCTTCATGGAGTGGGACCATTATGTTAACTATGACTGGGGAAACTGCTGCTCATTTAGGTGACACATTGTTTCATAAACGTTCAGCATTCAGAGTTCATTGCACAGATTTGGGATCCTATTTTTTTATACCCCTCTGTTGCTATCCCAACACTGACTATGTCTTCTGTCACCTTGTAATGTCAAGGTACCCTTGGACCTGCCATAAGCACTTCTTTTCGTGGTCTCTTGATGAATTGTTGGAATTTTTTGCTTCTATCATCTGGTTCATTGAATCACTGAGCAAAATAATCAGTAATCTCATTGTTCTTGTCATTGATTGGCTCCTATTGAAGTCATATAAGGAACTCATTTTCCTTTGCAAATTACATGCCATTATTAATGATTTTGAAACCGAAAATCCAGGGTTTATAAAATTGAGTTTTAAGAAGATAACTAACATATGCAAGGAAGATATTAAAATATATAATGATCACAATATGAGAGGTATGGTGAGGATATTATAAAAATCATAGATGAGCATTCCTGTTCTAATCCACATCTCCTTTGTAAGGATCTTCTTGAATTAAGGCTCAAAGTCCCATCAAAAATAGCTTCCTGGCATAAAATCTTAACCACCAGAAAAGAAATACATTTGTTATCCCAACAAGTGTGTTATTAAAAATATATTAAAGTCAAAATAATAATCAAGTAATAATTTTATGATAAACTGCAACTATTAGCATATGGAGTAATACATTTTTGTGGTACAACATATACATTTTAATGGATGAATAATACATTCCTATAGGTATTAGGAAATTAATTTTCGTTTCCAACTACCCCCGACATTAAAATACAGCACGATGATGTTTTGGACAATGACAACGCAATATTGATAAACTAAAATGTGAATTTGAGAAATTAAATCCACTGCTACTTATACATTACACATATATATTTTAATATAAAAATACAACTTGTTTCCATATCCTAATTGCTTAGGTTAATAGAATCCAATTTTATCAATGGATAGAAATTCATGTTAGCTTATTTTTCACTCAGCTCCTATCTGATCTTGGCACATTGGTAAACTTGAGAGCATTTCTTGGGCAGTCAAATAAGATGCTCATGTAATACCTCTCATCCCACTTCAATCAATTTTTCATACTAATTTTACCAGCAATAACATAAACATTTTGCCATCTACCCATTTACAAATGGCTTACTAATACAATAACAAACAAGGAAATCAGCCATCAATAACCATGGAGGAACAAAATAAAGTCAAGATAACTTGAAACATGGAAAAATCCTTTTGACATAAGTTTAAAGCATTCAAATGATTTGTAGGAGCTTTTTTCTAAAATACTAAAGCATTTCACAAGTCTGTGTAAGTATGAACTGAAAATTGTGGCCAAAACAGTCTCTATAACTTCAAGAGAAATAATAATTATAACCCAACATCTAAAATGAAACTGAAAATGAGTCTCTTAATATAACTCACTACGACGCAGGGATACCATTAATTGAAATTCATCTTAAAGGAAAGTTCTTCATATTTGACATACAAAGAGGGCCTCCACCATATTTTACAAGTAACGCAGTGCATTTGGTAACTTGAAAATTGTATGGCTGTTTGGCAAATAATAGAATTAGCTCGGAGTCTTTAATCAGCATATTATTTGGTGACTCGGTAAGCCTGCAAACAAAAAGGATCAATTTAGATCATTGTATATTGGTAAGTATACATACAATGTAGATATGATTGTTTGGTGCATTTTTTTAGATCTAAACGAGGCTCACCTTGACCCTTTTTAGTAGCTCTTTAGCATCTTTGTCCGTTTTAAAGTGTACCCTCACAGGCTGCATATTTCAAGAAACAATAATTTAGATTGTGCCACATACTGGAAAATAGAAATGAAAGAAAGCTTCACTACATAAATACAAGCTAATACACAACTACGATTGCTTTGGATGAGCTCAATGACAAGTCACAAGATGCTATAAGCAACATGATACATTATCCTGAGCAGCCAATGCATGAGGATAGCAGCTCTGGTGTCTCACTCTCTTTCCTCTCACAGGTTGGATCAACTTAATCAAGACACCAACAAAGCATTGGTCTAATGGTGTAAGGGCCTCACTGAATCCCTAAGTATCTTACTGGGCCAAATGTCGAATATTCAATTCCTGGGAAAGACACTTATTGGAAGGAGGCAGTCAAACACCTATAAAAAGGATTAGTTCCTTAACCATTTGGTAAGGATATACCCTTGGTTATACAAAAAAAAACTTAATTTAGGCATGAATATATTAAATGAAGCAGATTAAAAGTCTCTTGAATCCAAGTAAGAATGTCATGGTTTGTACACACAAATGCAGAAGGTATGGGGTGAAAATGTGCAACACTGCGAGTTTTCTTCTATTGTTAGCCCAATTGAAGACTGATTAGTATATTAATTCTACTGATCAATCAACAGTGATTAGAGTGAACATTTAATAGAGTTTTATTCTTAGATTGTTATCTATGCTAGTGTTATTATTTTCATAATTTTACGAGGTTTCTAAAAATGGAATTTTACTTGTTTTTTCCACTTTTTATTTGAATGGTGTACGGGATAAAGATATATTATTTTTTATACATTAATCAGTATATAAATATAAAAAAAGGTGGCTCAGTCCCTAAAGCTCCCACCTGGTGGGATTTGGGAAAGGTGGATGTACACAGTCTTGCTCACGCAAGTGAAAAGACTATTTGTTTCCAGGACATCTAATATGCAACACGAGGACTTCCCGGGAGGTCACTCATCTTAATACTACTCTCCCATAAACATACTTAACTATGGAGTTCTAATGGGATCCAGAGCATGAGTGCTGATATGATCACACCTCTTGCAGCATATTAACATATGTATCAGAAATTCAAAATTCAAAATCCTTCTGAAACATTGTATGAATGCAGAGAAAGAACACTATCAACCTAGTAGACGTAGTTGAAAGTGTGCCTTTATAACAGAGGGAAGGAGAATACAAGATGCAAAAACATAATCAGAAAAATCACCTCCAGAATTTTATTCAATGACTTCGACAAAGCTGATTTAAGATCAGCTGGATGCAACTCCCCACTTTCATAGTCAGCAGCCAGCTCTTCAAAGTTTTTGAATGTCCTAGATTTAATGGAAGCATAAGTACATATCATCGAAATAATTGTACAGCAGAAAACCATAGATAGAAACAGACTTAATGCTGCCTCTAGAATGATTCAAGAAATTACAACTTTTAAACAAAAAATGTGAAGTTCAATAGCTCATTCATCAACATTTGACCACTGACTATTAAAGGATGAGGTAGAAAACTTACTTATCCCCACCATTAGCAGCACTGCGCTCCACTTTGAACTCATTAAACCATGGTAAGATAAGATATTTAACGTACTCCAAGCATGGGTTTTTTTCTACAACTTTCGGTGGGCAAAAGGCTTTCTTTATTTTCAGATTCACTTCAGCCTACGATATCCAAATATAAAGTTGAACAGTCAGAATATAAGTTTTTAAAAAAGGAAAATTACAAAAGGATCAAAATATTTACAATGAAGGAGAAGGCCACAATTTTACACATGATAGCAACTTTATTCCTTCCATCATGTTCCCGTCTTATAATTTTGCAATTTTAACAAATATGAAAAGAAAATAAAATATTCTCTTGACTGTCCTTATGTTCAAAAGAGAATGCAACTAGAAGACAATTGATCTTGACTTTTGTACTAATGACAATTTAAGCCCCTTATTGCATTCTACCTTTTGTTATAAAAGAATAATTTATTGAGAGAATAGAATAAAACCCTAAATTTAATACATTGAGCAGCAATTTACCTCTTCATCTTCCATGAAAATGGAAGATAATGGGTCACTTTTTGACATCTTTTCTTGCCCTTCCTGTAGACCAGGTAACATATCTGCATATCACACCAGAATCATTGGTAAGAGAAGTACACAGTTTCAATATACATTAGTCTAAAGAGTAAAATTTGGGGAATACGGTGTGACAAGATAATGGGTTTGTTCTTCCTCTTAATGTCATCGCAATACTCCCGGGCAAGGACATTCACTTTTCGTTGATCCATTCCCAATTGGCAGATGTCAGCCTATTTTAACATAAAAGTAATCATACATCAATGTACTTTTGGACAGTTCCCTATAGTAAAATAATGTATGCAGAAGTTATGCATGAATTGATGGAGGATCCATATATAGCAAACAACAGAAATGTACCTTAAGGAAAAATATGTCAGCACACTGCATGCATGGATAGAATATCTGAGCAGCAGTCAGTTCTTCAGTTTCACTCCGTCCCATTATTTGGCTACACCTATAATTTGGGAGAAAAACAAAACATGAGACAACATTTGAAGTACATATTCACCACTTAATAAATATGTATATCATCATATAAAAGCATTTGAAGAAAGAATACAAAAAGAACCTGATGATCCTTTTAAGGTTGTTCTTCTGAGCTATATCCAGCACAAGAGGCCAATATTCATCAGCTCTTGCATTAATCTCCTTTGATGACCACAAAAACTCAACTTTTCCTCCTTCCAAATCCATCCCAACGGCTTTCCATATCTCAATCAAGTAACGACCAACCGTCTCAATCTTCTTCAGATCTCCCCCCATCTTATTGTTTAGCTTGGCAAACCAATCAGCAATCCATATTTTGACTCGGCAACCAGAAGATATTAACTTATTCACATTGATTGTCTTCATAACTCCCTATATATATAACTAATACAATGTAAGCCAAACCAAATTCAAAATATTCAGCTCGCCTTAGGAATAAACGATTCATTATCTATCTGCACTAGTTTCTAATTTTGTTTCGTCCATTTTCTACAAATAATATCAATAATCAACAATTTTAAAAGATAATTCACTTTGACCATATAAATACATTCATTATCTTTCAACGGAGATTAATATGAAATAAAAAAGGAAAGGACCTGAGCAATGTGCATTCGACCAGAGGGTTCAAAGCCATCATAGCAAATTGGTTCGGGCTTCTTAGCGAGCAGGTTACGGAGTTCTTCATCTTGAATGCACTCTTCCCCAATACTCCTTACGATTTGAAACCTCTGCTCCAAACTCAACCTAATACATAAAAAGGAAATCAAGGAAATTGAACCTTTAAACCCAAACATAGTGAATGATTTGAAGAGCACAACTTACTCATGATTTGAATTGGACGGTTCCGCAGTTTCAGTGTGGGATGACAAAGATTCAATAGCTTCTGTGGCTGCAGCTGCATCTGGTTGCTCCATTGGTGATTTTCACTGTTTAAAATGTTGTATAATATTTCAATAATTTTCACTTATAGAAGATATCACATAATCAATAGCTTCTGATATGCATTTTGTATAATGTAAGGAGTGTCAGATGTAAAAAATATATTGAATAAACAAGTCAATGATGAAGAACCAAAGCACAAAAAACGTTAGAAATTGGGGAAATAAGAGAGAATAGCATCAACAACGAAATTGAAAGAGTAAAAGAAATAGTAATAATAATAAGGGAGAAGAGAAATACGTAGATGTAGGTTGGTAGTAGTAAGATCGGCGGAGGGTGGTGGTATTTTAAGTGGCGCCGCCTCCTACAGTGAAGTGAAAAGAGGTAACGACGGTAACTTACACTGCGCCAAAAAAAGAGATTGGGCCGGAAACATATCAGGCTTATTATGGCATTATCTCAAAGAGAACAAAGTATGAGAAAAAATTGGGCAAAAAGTTCACAAAACTCTATTAAACTTTGTGTTTTACAAGTAGACATTGTAAATTATTTTTTCTTTATAATTGTTCCATAAACTTTAACTATTGATGAAATTGGTCCTACATATAAACAATTTTAAATTACTAACAATAAAATTGGAATTAACAAAAATAAATGGTATAAAAGTGACGAAATCACATCAATATTGAGCTACACAATGATAAAAATATGATGAAATGTCTAATATATGCTACCAATTTGAAAATACTTGCTAGTTACTAATCTTCATTCAATTATGCAAATATCTTATTGTCTAATAATCATTTTTGGCCACAAGTTTATAACATACAAACCGAGCAGAAAATTATAATTTATTATTGTTGATCTTCATAAGATAATTCATGAAGAAGAAGCAGTTGCATGCTTCACTATTGTTAGTTGCAGTTCTTCCTTCTTAGCACTCACCACCTTGTCCACAACCTTGCCTTGTTTCACAAAAGGAAGGTTGGCACAACCTCAACATCCCATTCCTCAGCAGCAGCAACAGTGTGAAGATAACAGTATAGTGGTTGTAGAATTATTATTTAGTGTGTTAATTTCATTATCTATTGTATTAATTATAATTTCATTGTTAGTAATTTAAAATTATATGGGTAGGAATCAATTTCACTAATAGTTAAGTTTACGGAGTAATTAGAAAGAAAAATAGTTTACGGTGTCTACTTGCAAAACACATAAAGTTTAAGGGTGTTTTGTGAAATTTTCCCGAAAAATATATAATTTTTTATACTGTCATTGCATCGTTGATCATTCATTTTCAATTATCGTCGACTTTTTAGAAAAGTAATCTAAACGAATGGTGGATAATATATTGTCTATGTATAAATCTTTACACAATATATAGATACACTCATAAAGTATCTCAAATAAGTTAGATTTAAGTTTCTTTAAAGGATTCAATATGAATTCATAGATAATGTAAGTGTTTTTTTACATTGTTAGTAAATCATTCACTGTTAATTTATTATCATTATTGACTCTTAAATAAAAGTAATATACAAATCAATTGTGAATGATATACTGATAATGTACAAAACTTTACACCGTTAGTATACAGATTTTAAACTTTTCTTTAAATATATATTTATTTTAATATGTTAGACTTTTGATCATGTAAACATCTATGGCATAACCGATGAATGTTAGTTTTTTTAATTTATTTGAGTTTAATATTATTGATGTAATAGCCATGATCATTGAACAAGTTCTTTCATAATGGTAAAATTGGGATGCGGATTATATTACTCATGCCAGATAATCTTCCGTATTAATAGAGAGAAGTATGGGTGTTCAAATCCAGACCGGTCCAAAACAAAAACCGCAAACCGATCTAAAGTAGACCGAAACCGCAAAAACCGAATCTATTTGGATCGTATTGGATTTATTCTTTAAGGACCGATCGGTCCAGTCCGGTCTTCGATTTCACGTCTGGGATCCAGACCGATCCAGACGAGACCGATATTGTTAAGTATCTCCTAATTTTTACAAAAGCATTCGAGATAGACAGTGGCACTGCAGAATCTCTAATTCCTCATTCCTAAATCCCTAATTCCTCCATTGTAATGAGGAAAAGTAAGATGTCAGTGGAAATAATTTTTCCTCATTCCTCTAGAATCACTAGATAGATGTTGAATGTTCACTGCAAAATCCTTAATTTTGTTGTTGCGTTGTTTTTTTATTGATTGGATCATGGAATTGTTAAAAATGATTGGATCATTAGACTATATTGATGTTTCTAATCTTACTACTAAAAGAATTAAATATTTCTTCATTATTCTGGTTGCTTCCTTGTTGGTGTTGTAGGCTGAAATAGAAGAGATTTATATGTTAATTTAAAAAAAAAGACCGATCCAAACCGGACCGAAACCGCATATAATATTTGGACCGGATTGGATCGGACATCTTAATATAAATGGACCAGACCGGACCGGACCGCATACTAATTATACGTTTGGATCGGATGATTTTTTGCTTAAAAACCGATCCAAATGGACCGCGAACACCCCTAGAGAGAAGTACACAACTTTACATGTGTTTCCATTGACAAAAATGTTATTTTATTGTATATAAAAGGATAAAAATATATTATCATATTATTATTTCATTTGTTTTTTATAATATTTGTTTCTCCATTTACAGAGAATATTACTCTCCATGCTAAATGCTACCAGGTTCTTTTCTTCTCTATATTTTTTAATATATATACACATATTGGTTTAATTTCACCTATTGTTGTTTAACTAAAATCATGTTCAAACTTGACTCAAAAACAATTCTGCACACTACAGTTCAAGGTGTGCAAACTGTAATAGTAAATCCAAACATTTCATGAATAAAATATTGGTCTAATGATATTAGATCCTATTAAATTCCAATATTACCAAAATGATAAAGGTTCGATTTCTATGAGTGACACCCATTAGGAATGTCATCACACACACATTGGTAGTATCAAAAAATCCTAATAGTATTGAACAAATACTGACCAACAAATCTATCATTCATCGTTTCAATTCTTTTTCTTTCAAATTAAAAAAATCATAATATCACATATATGAGCAGTAGTTATAAGATTTTCATACATCTGATAGTAAAGTAAAACCAATCTGTGCAAGAAACTAATCACGTTGATAGATTATTCCTTCAAATATTTAACATTTAAACTACATCCAAAATACATTTCACTCACAGAATGATTGAAAATTGATATTTCATCAAAAATATAAACCTCAAAAAACAGGTTGCAATTGAAACATGAAATTTAAGGATGCAAACTAGTTTTCCATAAGCATATGAACTAGTTTTAGCCTTTGAAAACATGAACTTTAAACACTACATCTTCTCTGTTAATGAGTTCAAAGATGCAAACATCTCCAGGTTGCAACTCACTTTCACTTGCAAACAAGCACCAACCAGCAGAGAATCGGCGACATGCAGAGTTGTTAGAACCAAGCAACTTCACTTTCCATGATCTTTCTCCATGTTCTAATGTTACATTCATGTTCTTCTTCTCAAAATAACCATCCATATTTGGTAAACTCTGCATTATAATATATGATAATTAATATCATTATATTCATAATAAAACACAGGATATCATGAATGTAAATGTTTCTCTTAGATTATAGTATTATTATACTTAGGTTTAATCATACCATACTGCTTTCCACCACATTAACAGGCTTTATAAGTTTTGTGAAGAAAGGATTATGAGATTTTGAGACGAATTTCTTAGCTAATACTTGTGCTCTAGGATCTCTTGGCCAATTCATTGATAAACTTGTAGGAGTAGCCTCCTCACCTGTGTAAATGTAAACGAAACAAGTTTATTCTCTTAGCCAGTTTTATACAATTATTGGACAAAATTTGATGCCCCTTTGAAAAAATTATGTATTTTTTGGACTATTATATACATAAACTGATAAAAGATTAAAAAGTAGTTGAGGGGTGAAAAGAAACATAGAAAATGTTAAATACCACATTCAAATTTCAATGTACAAATAATAGGACTCATACAACTATGAAATATGAAATGAAGAAACAGATAATGAAATCTCATACCTTTCCTTTTCTTACTTGGTTGAGCAGAAGCTAATGGTACTGGTGACCTTACTGATTCATGAACACTGTGATCAAGGTTCTGTTCTTCTTTACAAGTATGATAGGAAGGATAATCTATTTCAAGGCTACTATGGTCAAGTATGTTAACATCAAAATGGGAAGTTCCTTCATATTTAAACATCACCAAAACTCCATGATATAGAGAGTAGTTTTCAGTAAACTCTTTCCAACCCTTTTCAAACCAAAACTCACCATTCTTTTTGGTCCAATGCACTTTCCATTCAGTGCCATCTGGTGGCTTCAAAAACACTGGATTTGATATACCACCTCCATATATTTTTGTGAACTTGTTGGGTATTTTCTGTGAATAACTTGTTGGTTAGTATTCAACAACACACAAAAAAAGACTCATGTTCCTACTAAAAATATAACAAAGTTCAAACTAAGATCAATAGTGAATATATTTAATGTGATTTCTGCATATATGGCTCTATGTGTTTAGAAGTGAATAAAGAATGCTTACAATTTTTTGTAGATTGGTGTTAAGAATAAACTTGAAGAAGCGGGTAGGAAGAATATGATCCCTTCTGCTATGATGAGCATCCATGGATTGAGTATGAAATTTGGATTCTGTGCTTATCCTTTACCTCTAATAACTGAGAAGCTCAAAGATCAGCCACCTAATATTTAATTAATTCTCCATGGATACTCATTACACTAAACATACACTATTGTCACGCTTACCAATACCATTGCTCTTCCTTTACTTACGCCAATATACCTATTTTGAAGAATTATGTGGATTTTATGAGGGTAATATCTATTCATGCTTAGTATATATATTATATATAATTATTGTATTATTTATCATTTATTTGTATTTTTTTTAGAATGAATTATGATTAAACATGAATTATGAATGATGCAGTAACAATATATAAAAGACATACATTCATACATCTTTTTTTCTTCTTCAAAATGAGTGTAATATCTATGCACTGTCATGTAAAAATTTATGCACAATAATATATCGTTTATCATTCATTTGTATTATTATTTTTTAAAAATCAATCATAATTAAATATTTTTTGTAAATTTACTTATTGAGAGTCTCACATCTAATATTCATTTATATTTACTTATTGAGAGTCATATGTCATAATTAAATATAGATGATAAAAATTATTTATATCATAAATGCGTATAATATTATATACTGATTGTACAAGTGTTTTTACACTGTCAACAAATCTCTATCATTCATATGTTAATTATATTGACTTTCAAACAAAAATATTATAAACCAATGGTGGATAAAATAGTGACAATATAAAAAAAGTTATACTGTATGTGCATATATTTTAAACTCATATATTTTTCTATCACTCCTATCTCAAATCCTACCACACGTTTATGTCAACCATTGAGGGCAAGGATCACTTATACTATCATTTTCTTGTCTCCTTGTCGTAGATCGAATCAAATTTCATAAAATATTAATTTATGTTTTTATATTTTTTCTTTTTAAATGAATGAAACTTTATGATTTATTTAGTACATCAAATAAAACATAAATGATGACATGTAATCCTCATCCCAACCATTTACATACTAAGTTAGACTTGTATCCTGATTTATTGGCGAACTCTTTCGACTAGTATACTCTAATTTATAAAGGAAGATATGGATATGGAACTAATAATTTATATAGTAAGATATGGGTATGGAACTAATAATGGAAGTAAAGTTAAATTGCTAAACGGTTTGTTGATTTTATAATAAAGTAGATGGCTAATAAATATTTCATAACTGACTGCAAATATTAACTTACAAAATTTGCCTACCGAATTAGCCCCCTCCTCACCAATAAGGTGTTGGTGTAATGTGTAAGAATGTATTAAGAGTGACACTTGTTGGAATGGACACTCACAAACCTAAAATGAATTAATTACTTAACCCAAAAAAAGTGAGAAAAAACTGAACCAAAAAAAGCCCACTCTTCAAAATGAGTCTTCCCCATATGTAAAATGTAAATGAAAAATGTTTTGTTTTGATGAATGTAAATGGAAAATACAGTACAATGGAGTCTTTTTCAACTTACTTTTGAGTTCTTGCCCTTTCTTCTAATGGCTTATATGTAATTTTGATGCTCATTCAAATTTTGGCAGGATAAGATGTTCTTCCATGTTTTTCTATTATGGAATCAAAATAACTTAGAATGTTTGTCCAGAGACCACTGCAGGTTGCTTATACTTTATTTCTAGCTATTTTGCCGTTATGGAGTTATGTTTCTGATTGAAGAAATAAAATATGTAGTTAACATTTCATAAAGGGATTTGCTAACTGATTGGTTTCTGATGCTTTGGTTCCCTCTTCTTAACCACATATTAAGTTTTGGCTTTACTTTTGCATGCAACAAGTTACGGTTTTTAAGGTAACTCCGAGTATTTTTTATGTCTTCAATTGAGTTATATAGGATTTGATTTTAAGGCTACTGATCCCAGGAACGTCTCACAAGTTATGTCACCGTATGTATCATTTACTTATGATTTATTGAAAAAAATAGTAAAAAATTAATAGTATCAAAGATCATAAATGTATTTGTCTTCAAATGTGATATTAATACCTCATGTGTGCGGTCGACAAAACAGCAATTTTTTTGTAGCTCTCCGCTCATCAGTTTTGGTTTCTATTTGATACCTGAATATTGAAATCCAAATGAGTGACATAGTAATGAAGAGTTCATAATTTATAGCAAGAGCGAAACCCAGTTTAAATTTAAAACACAATCGAACAGCACTGAGGCTCGCAAGTTGCAAAAATGAGGCAAACCAATTCTGTAGGCCCAAGAGTGACTGGGCTAAGACTGTGCCCATTAAAAGCAGCTTATAGGGTATCTTTTGCATTACTAAACTGGAGAAAAACTTACGGACACATAAGTAACACATCATATTTGGAGACAAATAAACTTTATTGTTTTAGATATTATCATTTAAGATTAAATTTAATTAGATTTAAAATATTAATATGTTGTCAGGATCTTATTGGTTGTCTCTACGTAGTTTCGTCTTCGCACAAGTCTTTCTCCGTGTATCAATGAACTTATACTACCATTTAATCTAGATTTGTCTCTTCCATTAGTTTTTCTAAAATTCAACGTGGAAGTCATAAAACACTGCATAAATATATTACACTAAGCAGAGGCCTGAATAAGATAAACTTTAAGGCTCTCTAACAACGTACAATAAATTGTTGGATCTAAAGGATAAAGGGAATTATATAAAGAAGTCAAATATAAGTAACGTGTATGTTTGCTTTATCAGTGCTTGAAGTACTTGAACTGAGTAGATCTTATGCATTTAACTTACGTCATTTGGGTGTATTAATGATTTGATGAATTAAAACAAAGTGAGGTTCTTATGCTGTTATTATATATTAGTTCACTTGGCACACATAATTATCTACAATCATAGGAACGGAATATACATGGAAAGAAAACAATAATAAAATATTAGAACTTTGAATACGTTTCTTATCAAACGTGTGAAGGGAATGAACAATGATTGAAAAAGGGCACCCACCTCTTTGACTTTGCATTCTCAAGGCATCGTATTAGGTTAAAAAAGTTTGAATTTATTGTCTTTCTTCTTTCTATCGAACACCACTTTCCCGCATATATGCCTTTTAAGTTTGAACTTTTAAGCACACAATTGCTAGGATCGATAGAGACTTTTATCAACTTTGACATTTTGCGTCTTGGGGTTCAAATCAAACTCTCCCCACTTGGTGTAATCAAAGAGAGTTATACAAGAGTGCAATTCTATTTTTTTTTAGTGTTTTTTTAAGGCTAAAAATATAACTCTTGTATAAATTAAATGATACAAGTGTTATTGTCTTTTCATTTTTCAATGTTTTTTCTCATAACTGCATGAGTCTCTCACCTTTTTTGTTACAAATGCTCTAACTCTTTTTACAATATTGAGATAAGACATTTTTATATGTTTTAATTTGATTGATTTATCATTAAATATGTTTAATATTTCTTTCTTGTTAAAAGAGATTGATCATAGTATAACTACGTAAGGATCAAGCCAGTTATTACGCCTTGTTGATTTTTTTTGTGTTATATAGGGTATAAGTATTTAGGATTAAACTTTAATTATAATTAAATTTTTAATATGTTGTCAAAAAAAAATAATTGTCTCTATTTACTTGTATCTGGCACACGTTTTTCTCCTAAGAAAAATACCATCATGTTAATTAATGACATTGCTCATTCCTAAAAGCTTAATCAATCAAACGTTTTGTACGTTGAGTATGTCGGTTGAGGTGTACCTCTACATTTATAACTCACTCATCAAGCCTTTACTCGTAAGTGTGAATTACACACACTTTCGAAGACCAATGTGTACCTAAATTGGTTGCCAGTGTGAAAAGCTTATTATCAGATAAGTAGGTGACTTTACATGCAACAATTATATGTAAATAGTTAGTCAAAGGTAGTAGCTATAACAATGTTTATGACTAATATTCTCCGTTTTGTTAATTAATATAAGATAATGAGAGAATGACACACGTAAAGTAGTGTTGTATATATTTGAAATAGTGCATGAACGAGGAAGTCAATTAAGATCAAATTCTCCTCTATAGGGTAAAGTAAAATATTGGGCGACACATTCTCCTTTTTTAGCTAGGACAAAGATCAAATTCCTAATAAGATTTGTTTTATCTGATAGAGTCTTTGTCTTATGCTATAATATTTATATTTTGGATTTTATTGTTAATAGCAACACATAATTATTATTATTTTATTGAATTCGAAATTAATGATTTAATAATACACCGACATAGAGAAGCCTTCATTTACCTTAAATTTTCCATGTACCTAAAAGAGGTAGAGTGGACTTTCGGAAATATTTTTTGTTTCGATATGGAATTGTGACATGCACGTAGAATATAATTCATGATCACCTAATTATAGGACCCTCGTGGTGGATGTGACTTATATTTGTTTATTCGACTAAGTTAATTTCTTATCAAAGAGAGATTTGTTAACCACTCTAAGAAAAAATCACCAACGATATGGGTTTTCTTATGTTAATTCTGGTTCATTCTTAAGATATGTTAAAATGATAGTTAATATATAAGTCCTACACTAACCATTTTTGGGTGCATTACACTAACCATTTTAAAAAAACGAAAATTTGTTTAATAAACATAAATATATAGTCAACTTTCAAAAAATATACATTTTATTTAAAGATATTAAAAATCAATATTAAGATCAATGTTGTTAATAAATATAAACTACATGGTCCAATTTTATTAAAAAAAGTATGATTCTAATTGGGATTTGAAACCATACTTCTATACAGAAGGTTCATCCTGTTGTGAGGGGGTGGATTAGTTGGATTGCGATCACCTGTCCTAAACGGTATCCTACTTCATGTCTCTCAAGTCAATCAGAGTGTTCTGTTTTATTATTTTTTGCTTTTAAATTTTTTATTTTATTCATGTGTTAATATATAATTGGTTTGGGACTGAGACACCATTGAGGACATGTGATCCTCATCTGAATTATTTCCAATACGAGAGAGAAGTACACAAAAAAAACAAATGGAAAAATAATATGATATGATATTTTTATTTCTTAGATATATTGTAATGAAATATTTTTACTAAATGTGAATTCAATAACTTTTTATGTGTTAGTGTCCTTGAATCAAGGAAGATCTGTGTGGAAAGAGTATGAATTATGAAAGGAGTTTTCCTTTTTTGACAAAATGGTGCCCATGCCAACGAATGTCAAACCTAATTTTGGACGTAGCAGGTTATGCATTATTGAATCAACAACATGTGCCGTACAAACAATATTTTGATGCACATTATTTCATATTGTCATCTATTCGGAATGAAAAAGTTTCACATTGAGTAAAAATGGATGAGTTAAAGAGTATATAAGTGGAATGACGTATAGACCAATGTCTTAAGGTTTTTGGTCAAGATGTGGTGTCAAACTCGATCACTTCTATGTTTCTTTCACTTAGCCCATGGAAGAATGTTAATATCATGGATGAAGATCTCCCAATAAGTGGCATAAGAGTCGATGGTTCGACGGCTCAACGGATATTGAAACGACAAGTGGTTGGTAGATCCATGAGAGATCCTTGTGTCGAAAGTCTTCATGACGAGAGATCAAGGTGGCGTGTTCCATTAATGAAATGATAAGCCAACGGTAGTGCAAGTAGATAGATAGATGAGCTCTAGTGTATCCAATACTCGAAGGGGAACTCACACTAGAGGGGGAGATGTTGGAGATTCAAAGTGTGAATTAACAAGTCTCACATTGAGCAAAAATGAATGAGTTAAATGACATATAAGTGAATGGACTTATAGACCTAATGCCTAAGGTTTTGGGTCAAGATGTGGTGTCAATTTCACTTCTATGTTCTTTCACTTAGTCCATGAAAGAATGTTAATCTCATGGATGAAGATCTTCCAACACATATTAAGGTTTACGGCATTTCCCGAAAATAAAGTAAAGAAAGATTACAAAATTATTAGGCTAAATAATCTTATGCGAAAACAATTTAACATGTCTCTTTGATATCAATAAACCATTACAAACTAAACTTTGAGGTTAAAGTTATTTTTCTACATATATATGATGAAATTATCTTATACCATAACATGTCTCACTGAATCGAATCATCGATCTTAGAGTTTCAATGAGATCTTACACAAATAGATCAGTAAAAAAAAGATTTATATAATGACATGCTTGGCAGCTTGGTTTGAAAGATGAATGCATTAAAATGAATGAGCAAAAGGTTTGGACTTTGGGGAGTTGATAAGTAAAAGGGTTTTACGTTTTTTACTTTTGACTTTTGACTTTTGAGTCCTTTTCTGGGTGTAATTTATTCATACAGGCAATGAGACAAACATCCAAACAATCATATCCGTCGTTTAAGGTTTTTTTAACAAAACCTTTAGAGGGTGAACATAGGTTTATTGTTGACCATTCTCATTGTCATCACTATTATTATTTTCACACCACCACTATTATCTTTATCACTAGCATTATTGTCACTACTAATATGCTTCTGTCCAATTCATCATTTTCTGGGTTGACCCACTCTCCAAAATGAAATATAAGTGATAAGTTTAGTACGCTTATAATAAACTAAAAAGTAAGCATTATATTTATTTGAGTGGCATAGTACATACACTAATAACGTCATAATCCCAAATGAAAAACGGCTGTGCACGTAGTCTATCTCAGATAGTTGATTGACAAGACTAAACAGAACTAAAAAATGAAGGGAAATGTGAGATAGCATAAAAATCCATATAAGAATTCATAAGAGTCTCGACTACATCATAGAATAAAAATAAATGCGCTGCTGAAATAATAAATAACACCATATCACGTCTCATCAATACAACACAAGACAGTGGTTGAAGTTGTCAACAATCAAAACTTTTCTAAAGAAAACATTTATATTATTAAAAAATTTATACATCATAAAGTCCATATCTATACTCATGTCATTGTTAGATTAAATTGATTTTTACACATCATTTTTAACGCATAATATTTATAGACAACAAGGCTCGAACAACTATTTTTCTAAGATTAAACATATTATTGTCATTAATAATAATTGATATAATTTATTTATGGTAGTATTAGCTATAATAATTTTTGATTTATTAAAGTAAAAATATGGGTCCATGGTCATAACCATGTCTATAAAAATATGAGTGGAAAAATGCATTTTTTATAATTGTATAAAAAGAAACCATTTACACTATGTTTGGTTATGTGGAAAAAAAGAGGAAAGAAAAGAGGAGGAAGGAAAAGTGGCGTAAAATATTATTTTCCACCATTTGGTTCAACACTAAAAATGAGAGGAAGGAAAAATAAACATGAGTCCCACACAAAAAGTTTTCCTCCCTATTTTGTGAAGAAAATTAAGAAAGGAGAGAAAAACATCAAAAATTTCAAATTTGCCCTTCATCATGAATGAATTTAAAGAACCACACTCTATGTGAAAATATATACAATTTAGTAAAATTCTTTGTTTATATTCATTTTGATGTGAAATTCGTTAACTTAATTTTATTTTCGTTGATTCTAAACTCAAAAATTAATTAATAATTGTGTATTTTTCGAAATGAAAAGAAACAAATAAACATAATTACTAACAAATAAAATAATAATAAATAAATTAGAAAGACAAAACGCAAAATATATAGAAGTGAGATTGTTAAAAATATAAAAGTGATTTTAAAAAATTAGTTATACTTTACTTAGATACATTGGTGAGAAAAAGATATAACATGTTAATAATTTTTATTGAATTTTATAAACATAAATTATTATATTAAACTTAGTAACTTAAAAATATTAATCAATATTATTAGAAATAAATTATTTAGTTATGTAATTTGCAATTTTAAAAATTAGATATGTATTGTCATTTTAAATAAATATTTAGTTATGTAATTTAGTTATATAATGAGGGTACTTATGTCATTTTATATATATATTATGTTTAAACATAATCCTCTCACTTTTCTTCCATTTTCAATCATATTAAACAATAAAATTATCATCATTTTCTACTACTTTTTTTCCTTCAACTTTCTTTCTTTCCTTCCACTTTCATTCCTTAACCAAACATAGCCTTAATGTAATGAGGTATGGTTTGAATTAAAAAGTGGTTCATCTATACATAGAAAACCCAAAATAATTATCCGTTATGGTGTAATTCGTGGTTCTTCCTATTTTGCTCTCATTATTTTCTAATTTTTACAACAAAAAAAATCATATATAATCTAATGTTTCTCTCCACTTAAGATATGTTCCATATTATTAGGTTAACTATTTCTCCTTCTTACATTATGACTATCAATTTTTAATGTAGAACATGAATGTTAAATTTAAACACCAATCGAATACATCCAATCCAACTGTAGATTACAAATATTTAACATAAAATATTATATTCAACATTTATGACATACAAATTACATATTATAAATGATAGAAAAGTAGTTTAGCAGGCACGATAGTGCTGTCGTGTATGTGAACACACTAATATTTTATAATAATAAAAAATAGGTAATTCATTTACTATTTATTTATATTTTTTGAAATAAAAATTAAAAATGATATTAGTTATTATAGTGGAGAAAATAGGAACACGTGAAGCTAGGTACATTACCGTTTGCCTGCACACGCCAATTGTACCGGCGGCCTCGAAGCCTGCCCCACTCTCCGTTCTGTTGTTTTAACTTTTAACCTTTTTACCCAAACTCATTATTATTAATAACATCCTAAATATAAAATACAAAAGTTGGAATTGATGCATGCAATTGCAATGAGAATATGAGATAAGAAGAAGAAGAGTGATTAAATAAATAAATGGTGTTGTTTTGACTGTTTCATAACTCATCATTCCATTTGTGCTTCTGTAAATTCCATCATTATCATACTGACACATACTCAGAGCCTATGAGAGAGAATTAAGCTGACCCTTTCTTCTTTCTATTCCTTTTGCTCTTTCTCTTTACTCTTTTTTTATTTATTTATTATTATTATTATTCTATTCACCACAACTCTCTGCTCTTTCTGCCATCTTTTAGAACAATTCCTTCTTATTAGCTGATTTTCCTATTCTCTTTCTTTCCTCTCGATCTATGTGTACCCCTTAATAATTAAATATCCCATTTATGATTCCACCCTCATTCTTTTTTCCAATTTTCATTTTTAAAATATTATACAAGACAATCGATTTAATTTTAAGTAAATTATACCGACATCTCTTGAGTTTTAATGAAATTACATAAATTGTCTATCACTTTTCTACATCTACATAAACCTCCATAGCTTTTAAACTTTCATTATATTGACTACTCTGCATAACAAATAAATAAGTGTAATCTTTTAAATAAAAAATGTGATAAATGCAATTAAGTTAAACAAAACATTATATATTACGGAGACAAATCCAAATAATATATGCGTCAATATTTCTTTATTATTTTTGGTTCGTTACACTATATTATAAGAGCGATTTAAACAATATTTCTTTAGAATTATTGATGCATTTTGTAATAAAAAATAATAAAGATACATTAATTAGACTTGTATACACAATATATCATGTTTTGTTTAACTTAATTGCATTTATCTTATTTTTTGTTTAAAAAATTACACTTATTTCTTATGCAGATGTGGTCAGTGTAATGAAAATATAAAAAACTAGAAGAGATTTGTGTAGGTATAGAAAAGTGAGGGGTGATTTGTATAATTTCACTAAAACTCTGGAACTGTCAGTATAATTTACTCTTTAATTTTTTATACTCAAATATTAATATATCAGTGTTTATTGTGGTTAAAACTCTCACTCTCACTCTCTTTCTCTATTTTTTTCTTAAATCATTTATACTAACTATCAGTCTATTTTATAATTGAGTTTAAGATGTGTGCATCATCAGTGTAAATTTTTTTATATTGATAGTATATTATTCATTATTGGTTTATATTACTTTTATTTCGTAATCAATTATGACTAATATATGAATAGTGAATGATGTGTTGACAGTATAAAAAAATAATTAAACTGTTAGTGTATACATATTAACTTTTTATTATTTATGAAAATCAATCTAGTTTGTTCAAGCCTTCATAGTTCACCTTTCTCAACCTGGAACTTGAATAATTCAGATTGAAAAAATGGATCTAATCATGCTTCAGAATATATGTATGTATGGTACATCTAAAAAATAACTAGTAACAAACTAGAACCCAATAAGACTAAATTTTTCTTGTCAATCTTAGATTAGGTTGGAGTGAATGTCTATGAATTGAAGTTATATACCATCTTAATCAAATACTATGTATAATGGTGTTCATCAACTATATAATTGATATGAAAGGTTTATAGTGGTCATACACTATTAAGTTATTTTTTGTCATAGTGGTTTTCTACTAATTTGATTCTGGTTTGTATGATTTATTAATTTCGAGTTCTTATACTTTGAAATTCATATAAGTTAATCCTTATTGTATTGTCCTTTCAAGTTTTATCTTTCGTTTATTTTACTTTTGCTGGTAAATGGAAATAAAATAATCAAATATAGTTAAAGGTACTTCAGTGACTATATATTTAAAATCTGTCTTAAATTTTATAATAAAAATAAAATTATTTATACTTGTAATCATAATGTATGTAAACAAAAACTCAGTTTATTAAATTACTTTTAATGTGTTGTAGCGGAAGACACGTGAAGAAATTTAAATAGAGAAAATGACACCGAGAAATTAATGTGGTTCAACAATTTGCCTACATTCATGGTTGAAGAGCAACAATGATATTATTACTATGATAAAAGAGAATTACAAGTTCACTCAAGTATTTTACTCACGTCTCAAAACTCAAGTACATCCAATATCTCTCTTTGAAGTATATCTTGAACACTAAAATATTTCTCACAATATTAGAATAAGAGAATATATACTAAGGCTAGAATATTGGTGTGTCTTACAATGGCTTGAAGCATTCCTATTTATAGCCAAAGCCTTGAGGATTGTATAGCCAAAAACAAAGATGCTTCACCACAATCTCTTCTTCTCATTGGTTACAAAAAAAGTTTCACAATAACCACTTATTTTACTTGGCCACATCATTCTCTTTTTCTTTTAAACAAATATTTAATATAATGAAACCCAATTTATAAAATTAAGTGGTATCCAAAATACACCCATAAACATTAAGATTATAGATTAATTTGACATTCTTTGTTTGACTTAATTTGAAAATAGGAGTACAGCATACCATTTAAGGATAGATACTGATACTTCCATATTGGTATACCAGATATATGTCCTATTTGGACATACAAGACGTTACGCTTTTATACCCACGCTTGATTGAAGCCCTTGTTTGATAAAATAACTACTGTAAAAACAGGAGAGGGTTACAGATTTTTGAGAAAATTTATAGTCTTTTCTTATCATAGAAATAGGATGATGGAATACTAAAATAATATGAATAATATTTAAAGAGTGTAATATTTATAAAGTAATAATATTTAAAGAGTGTAATATTTATAAAGTATTAATGTAAAATTTCAGTTATTTTTTGGATATAATGTGTATATATTGATAGTGTAAGTATTTTTTGCATTGTCAGTAAATTATTCACCTTGGATTTATTAACTACTACTGACTCTTAAACAAAAATAATACAAATTAATAGTGGACGATATGTTGATATTGTAAATTTTTTTACACTATCAACCCATTAATTATAAACTTTTTAAAATAGTCAATAATTATTAAATATAAATAATTAAAAATAAAATAATAAAATATAAATTTTATATATTTTTTAAATATATGAGTAGTGAATAGTAGCATATTAAATTGATGAACAGCATATATATAAAAATGATAAAAGAAATGAAAGTTGAGTGATTGATTTTGATGGCACATCCCAGCTGTTGATAGGTAGTGGTAGATGGACAATAGTTCAGAGTTGAAATTCCATTTATCACGTTGACGTATAGATCTTTCCAACCATCCCAACCGTTCATTTTAATGGGGTAATTTCGAGGTGCCAATTTATATTTATATTAGTGCCAATTGTCAAAATGGGAGTATGAAATTCAATTCAATTAAACTAAACTAAACTAAACGTGTAGTTATTAGTTTCGTAGTTTGGTTTTATTCTAATTATTTATCCCATTTGATTTTCTTTTTTGACTCATTAATCAATTGCTAAATCTTATCATTTTTGCATGTGTGTTTGACTAGCCCTATATTTTCCTATTCACAAGGAAGGTATTCCCCGCATTTTCACTGAAATGTCGAATCAGGAATTCGTAATGGATTTGAGATTTTTACAAGTAGATAATGTATTTTATACTAAGTAAAGTTCCATTTCTCAACTGAATTGGTGAAGTCATGGGATATTAAATATTAGCATGTCAGTTATAAGATATATCCATTTTTTTTCTTTGGAATTATAAAATAGAGTAATATAACATAGTCAACTGCTATAATATTTTTTTGTATGGAAAAGTGAGTTTGATAGCATTGCTAAATAGCTAAATAGTTTATAAGTTACTTATATAATTACTTATTCAAAAGTTAGTTATGTATCTAAGTTAGATAAAATTTGTTTTTGATTATATCATTGATGAATTTATAAATTCGATAAAAAGTAATTTCAATGCTAATGTTTAACATATGAGCTTATTTCAAAAACCTATTGACTTGTTAACCCATTTTCTTTAAGCTATTTGAGTTAATGGTAGGTGTTTGTTTATTTTATATATTAATTAACTTTCTTATTGATCCTACATATCAGTTTGATTTAAGTAGGTAATTTATAACACCAATGTTATAAAAGGATATCAATTGGATTAAAATCCTCATAGGGTCATACTATTGTTCTTTCAACTTATCATTATAAGCTTAGAGACAAATATAAGAGGCTCATGAATTTTCCCTGATCCATTGATAAAATTAATTTGTATGAAAGGATCCTTATCCTTATTATCCATTTAGATTTCAATATTTCAATATTCTTTGCATGCGACTTCCATGCACGCTCAAAGGCACCAACCACAGCATATTACTTAGATAACAGGTTATTCAACCTAAGAGCAACAAAACTAAAAAAAGTTGTGGCATTAAGAAAAGGGTAAAAACGTCTTTCGCAACACATTAAGGGGCAAATCTTTTCCTTACAAATGTTGAGAAATCTTCCTCCATGAATTATAAATTATAATATTCTTTGGAAGAAACATATAAGTGATTTTAATATCATATCTTCATAGTATATTTACTTACGGAAGAAATAAAGATAAGATGTTTTAATCTTAATTTCTAATTATCATGTTGCATCCTAATCCTAGTCCTTATTCCACATTACCTTTACTAGAGGTATTTAATTCACTTCCTTTGAGTTGTCTAACCTTTCTTTATGCTATTCTAAGAGGGATAGCCTCGAAAGTTAGATTATCTTAAGGTTAACTAATTTGATTAAGTTAGACAAATCTGATATATACTTCTTAAGTTGGGATACATGAAACACACTGTAAAGGTTGGACAAAGATAGAGGCAAAACTATCGTATAAGTTATGAGACCTAAAACCTTAAGACATTAAGTTTATAAATTCATCCACTTATATCCTCTTTAATTAATATACTATCACTTTTACTTCTCACGATATTTCTTCATTTACACTTAGAACACCCAACATTTTCCTTCAAGTGTGAGATACTCCCTTTCTAGTATTCCCAACACGTCGTCTTGACCTATCGCGAGGAAGACTTTCGACATTAGGATTCTACATAGATCTATCGACCACTTGTCACTTCAATACTCGGTTGAGTCATCAATTCACCTACTTTGATACCACTTGTTCGGAGATCTTCATTTACGAGCTATAGTATTCGATCTTCCATGGGCTAAATGAAAGAACATATAAGTGAGTTTAACTTCATATGTTTGACCCAAAACAACTCTATAGCTTCATCCGCTTATGTGCTCTTTAATTTATCTAATTTTACAAAATATGAGACTTATTCATCCACACTTGAAAAACAAATGAGAAAAAACAATCTTATAATAATAATAATAATAATAATAATAATGATGATGATTCACATTTGGCATTTGAGAATTCACATAGTAGTATGATAATAACAGTTGAAAATCAGAAAAAGGTAGGTCATTATTATTCTTGTTTATTTATTTTGTTGATGGTTCTTACATAGTGATCATGACGACGTTGGCTTATGTATCAGTTTTGTCATATTTGTAGTATAGTCTAGAGAGAGAAAGAGAAACAAAGGTCAAAGTGAGGCAGTTGAGTAATGTAATGTAGTAAAGTGTACTATCTATTATATATCGACATAGCTATAGCTTATAGCTATGGGTGTAATCATTTCGTAGAAGCTCAGTAATGTTCATACAATATCAGAACCCTCCTCGTGATTTTTATCTCTGATAAAGTGTTTTCTTTTCTGCTTTTTCGGACTTTCAATTTGTCTCTAGTAATAACTTTCTTTCTCATATTTTTATTACAAAACTCAAAGGTACAGCACCCACCATCAGGTATTATGAGTGACTCTTAAGTCATAAGGAATTTGCAGTAACAATATTCTCATCGTCTTTTCATTTTCTCTCGTCACATTCCATTCCACTTCTCTCTCTTTTTTGCTCCCCCACCTGGTTTTTCTTCTGATAAAGTATTCATCTATTTTCTCCATTTATATAAGAGGGTGTTTGGTTGGGAAGAAATAATAGTTTTTTAGAGGACCCTTTTGCTTTTGGAAGAAGAAAGTTTATATCTTTTTTGATATTTTTACATAAGAGGAAATGGGTAGTTGTGGAAGAGAAGGAGCAGTGAGACAGTATATAAGGTCCAAGGTACCTCGTTTAAGGTGGACTCATGAGCTTCATCGTTGCTTTGTTCATGCCATTGAAAGACTCGGTGGTCATCATAGTAAGTTTATTTCTTTATTATGATCATTTTCTCAATGTTTGTTTTTCTGATTTTTGGATCCATTTTTACTGTCATAAATTTCTTGTTTTTATCACTTTCCAGAGGCTACTCCTAAGCTTGTTCTTCAGTTAATGGATGTCAAAGGGCTCACCATTTCACATGTCAAGAGCCATCTTCAGGTTCCTCTTACTTTATTATTTCTCTCTCTTTATCACACAAAAAATATATTATATACTTTTACTACTAAAAAATTCACTATGCTGAAGTTATCTAATTTGAATTTTCTCTCTCTTATTTTTTTCTTAACCAGATGTATAGAGGCATGAGAAGTGACTTGGGAAGACAAGGTACTACAACATTCTTTTTTTTTTGGTACATTAAAAGTTAAAGACATTCTTTTATTGCAAAACACATGAACAATGAAGTTTATTTTCCTTTGTTGATCGTGTCTCTTAAATCATATACTTCTGCTTATAGAAGTCCTATTTATTTTATTTATATGTTATCCAAGTTGTACGTTTTGGAAGCAATGGATGCTTTATGCATTGAAGGCTGATTCAGTATATAGTTGTTTCCTCTCTTGGTACTTATTTGAATTTTAAAAAACAAGCCTATGAGCTTATACTTATGCATAAGTTTATGAAATCTGCAACAGTATTGCTCATTTATTATTCCTTTCTGCATTTAGTTGATGCCAAAATGGTGTAGGAAGAATCTGAAGCCAATGTCCTTTTAAATCTTCTTCTAATGGCATTTTGATGAAACTCACAATTTATGTTGGTGTTCAAATCAAAATGCTGTTAATGCTTGTGTACCAACCTATATAGTATATCTTAAATTGCTTTCACCAAATAAAATCTTTTGCTCAGTTTTGGTTTATCTTTTGACAGGTAGAACATCCACCCAACATAGGAACCAATCTTTTGAGGACTATGATGGTTGTGTTGATGAAGTTAATGATGTTGGAGTTCTCTACCCTGTTTGCTCAAAACCCATTGCAAAAGAATCTGATTCTCTCTTCAGCAGCTACAGTAATCTCTCCCCAAAAAGGTAAACAAACTTAGCTTTATTCTTTTCCTAATAATTTCAGACTTTTCAAACGTCAAAAAAAGGTGGTGTATAGTGTAAATGCATGTGGAAGAAACAAAAAGGATTGAAATATTTGCTTAAGAGATCTTTTGCTTTATTGTTCTGAACCAACTTTAACTTTTTTGCTTCTTTTGAAATTCCTTTTCATATGGATTCTCTACCTATCCTCAGAGCTAGAATCGAGACAAGGAGTTGTTGCATCTCAAAGAGCCTGCAATGCAGCCAAAGAATATGTGATGCAGTGCCAAATACGTACCAAAGCTTTTATGATATTGGAGAGAAGAAAACTGAGCCCAAAGGAATAAAGGAGAGTGGTTATTGTGTTGTTGGTGGTTCAACATGGCTGACACAACAACAACAACAACAACAACAGCAACCTCACTCACATACTCTACTACCAGATTTTGGTAACCCTACTTCATTGGAAAGTCCAAACCAAGAATCTGATTTACTCCAGGTGACCCACATAAAAAAAAATCACTTTTTTTTTTCTTTCTATCTTTTGGTACTTCATATTTATCCTAACTAGCTTTTTTAGCTGGCTGGGGTGGAGTTTGGAGTGTGATATTGTTTAAGCTTATGGATTTTATTTTTTCAATACCATGTGAGATTGCCACTGTTAATAAGTTCTAAACACTCCACTTTTACTCAGTAAGATCTTACAAAGAAATATTTCAACTCCCCTCTACACATATACTTTTTCTAGTAAATGCAAGTGAAAAGTGTGAGAATAAATATAAAAGAAAACTCTGGGTAAACATTGCATTTGTATTTTTTTCAATTTATTATCACAAAGTTGGTTCTTTGAAGACCCCCACTTGTACTAGAAAAGAACTTTGCTTATATATGAGAAAATGTTAAGTTGTGAACTAAATCGATTTTTGTTTTAGTTACAGATTTAGATAGATTGTTTTTGTGTAAGCATTTAATCACCTTATGAAGTAGTTAGATGTTTTTGGTCCCCTTAGACAGAATAACTATTTCAGTGGGAACTTAGGGGGCTTGTGACTGTCTAAAATTTATCATGGGCTGCATTGTGGCCGAAAGGGTCATCATTATTTCTGAGTTTCTTACATTTAGTGGTCCATCCTAATTATTCAAATTGAGACATTTCAATATGAAATTTATATTTACCCTTTGTTAAATTTATAGTCTAGTCTTTAGAAAATGGGGGCCTTCTAGTAATGAGAAATGTTTTTTGTACAACATTTCTAGACATAATTAAGACAACATTTGATTTATGTGACTATGTGCAAATGAGCTATCACTTGTCTTGTATAACTTTTGCAAACACACACTTATAAACACTTAAGAACCATGCATGTCACTATTTTATGTTGATGTTTTTCCCCATGGTTTTGCAGGTTACTAAATTAAATGAAAGCAAGACCAGTTCACAGCCAATGAAAATATTTATGAACACTGAGAGGGCACATGGAAAAGTTGAAGATGTAGGAAGGTGTGAGTTGTCATTGTCACTCTCATTGGCAAATCCTTCACCTCAAGGGAGTAATGGTTCTTCAGCAAGTGAGATCAGTGAGGCTATTTCATCATGGTCTGGGTTCACCAATTACAAGGACTGCTATAGTTTTTCTACTGTCAAAGATAGAATTAATTTAGACCTGTCTTTAGCCCTATGTGGCAATTGATTTGATGCTCTATTTGTATGAACATCTACTCTACTAAGCATATTCCACATTCTAGGCTTTACTTCATTCCTTTACAATTTTGGCAATTTTCTTGTTTCCAAATGGTACCTACCACTTACCATTTAAATCTACATTTAGTGTGTCATTTATATATTTTTAGAGAATTATTAATATGCATAAATATGTGTTTCATGCTTTGAGCTAACAAGTTGCATGAAAAGAGAAATTATTGAATGGATCTAGATAACAACTGTGAAACATATCCACGTGGTTAATCATACATTATTGAGTTAAAAGTATGAGTTTATTCAAAACTAATGGGTTGTTGAATGTGTCGGAGAACATTGTTTCAAAACTATTGAATAACTGTAATACTACTTATTTACCTGCTTTGTTTCCACTTTCCAGGGTTGTCAGCTGCAAAATTGTGCAGTGCAGGCTTTGTGAAAAAAAGTTTGGTTAAAGTTATAAATGAAAAGGAGAAGTGTTACCCTGCTATTTAGCTTAATAGAGTTGCTCTGTTTCATTGGAGATACCTTAGATCTATTTATTAGGCATTAAAGTTGGTAGGTTTATTTTATATAACTAATTTCAAGAACTCAAATCGATGGGCTGAAACCCCTAGCTTACAGAGATACTGCCAATATTTGATAAGCTACCCCAGAACATTCTCACACCTTGATTTAAGAGCACTTTTGGAGTTAAAACTTCTAGAATTGGTCAAATGAAACATGTAACTATTTTCTTGACTTGTTATCATGAAACATTTTAGTGGAAATTTAGTTCTGAACTTCAACTTTACTGTCTGAAGATTGAAAATTAATCAATTCAAGTAAAACCACTCCATGGTCATGTTAAAACCATTAGCTAAGCTAACAGCTGATAGGGTTGTATGATTTGGGATAGAAAACTGATTTATTTAATAAAAATATGTTTGTTGATATGTTTGAATACCTTATGATTAAAAATACTTTTGATAAACGAATGTTGTATTTTCAAGTGAATACCTTATTTTCCAAAACAAGAACACAAACGTTAGTTAAAAAAAACGTCAGCAGATATCTGTGCTGGAACAAGCAAAAAGGAAAATCAAATGCATTTTTTTGTCTTAAACAAACATGACCCAACAATTGTTATGATCTCTACGGCAATTTCCATGGTTACACCACCGTAACTATGGTGGTTATCTTTTCACTTCACTGCCCACAAAATCAACAACCACTCACCATTTCTTACTGGCCCCACTCACTTCTAACCGGAAAGTTCACTCTCGCCGCTCATGCGGCCTTCGACTAGCCAATGTTCCATTTACTCAGACAACAACAACGACTGGGCTAAGAAGAACCTCACTCATCATATCAATTAACCACTCTTATTTTTTGGGGGCATGTGTCAAGCTTAAACAGATACGCCAAGAAATGGAAGAATTTGTGATGTCATTTTGGTGATACATGTTATGGAAAACTATCTATTCTTTTCAATATTGAGGAATCCTAAATTTGTTACTATTTGACTATTCAGTTGTGGGCAATTCTATTTACATCCTAAATAATTTGCACCAAAACTCTCCGAATTACTCTAACCCTTATTCACCCCATCACCATCGCTTGCTTCAACCCGTGTGTACTACTGACAATACTACTCAGATTTTGTTCATTTGCAGAGATGGGTAAACAATATGTCCAATAAAATTAAATCAAGTTTGGATGGATGGATTGTATAGATCAAAACTAGAAAAAATAAACAAATAATTCAAATATTACCAACATCAATTACCTTGTACATATGTAAAATCAACAAAAGTAAATTGTGTTCAGAGGTTTTCCTCTATGATAAACTCACGGCAAATGAAGAATGCCCATAAATAGGCAGAACCTCACCTACCCATAGGGCCATAGGGGTTTCCTATATCATTTAAGTCTAAAAGCTTGCAAAAATGAAGCAGACATACACTCTTTATGATGCCATTTTATTCTGGATTTGCCTATGAGCATGGATAAGAAACTCTACATAGGAGAAGCCACCCGCGCTCTTGTCTTCCACCATATATGAGAAGAATAACATTCCTGGTAGACACCGTAAATAAGACAGATTTAGTTTAGAATGAAAAACACAAGAACCATGTATAACAACAATTTTACACATCATATTTTAATGCCTCATATTCTAAACTAGTCTACCATACCAATCCAACCCAACAGAAAACTATGCATAACCCCATAATCATAAACGTAGACGATGCACAATCTAAACAACTTAACAGACAATACAAGATTTCCAGATGAAAACATTCAGTTTAGGAAAATTAGGCAGACAAGTGTCAATTAAGTCAAGGTAAAATTGAGCCATTAACCACATTGCTATTGAGGTGGAAGCCAGAAATTTCAAATTGTAATTCTTCCAAATATAAATATGACCACACAAGATGTTTGTTCTAATCTTAAAACAAAACTGTTTTTCTTCTTCATGCAAGGCAACTAATCACAACAGCGTTGCATAAAGATGCAAGTCTGCGTAGAAACTATTTTCCTAGCAATCAAAACTGCTTTCATCTAATTACACTAATCATCCGAGGTAAGAAAACAAGCAACAACATAAGAGGAGAGCAGAGCTTTAAACAACTGATTCTATTGTCATCCAGCAACAGGTTAACTAACTATACATTATTAGGGTTGCTCCATGGAACCAACCCAGCAATAGTTTACATACAGTCATACACAACCATCCTCCTTGGTATTTGGCACAATTAAGTCTTCAAATGAAAACATAATTATTGAGATTTTTCTATAAATCAGGAAGAATGCTTTGTGTCAAAACAAGTTGGTCATGAAGGATATGGTGAAAGAATAGGTTTAGTTGAAATAAACAAGAAAAAAAATTAAAAAAAGAACTCCACACAAGTGTGTTCTAGCTTGGTGATGGAAGTGTTAAGATGCTTTAGAGGATGTCCTCAAGTTTTGGATGGCCGGGACCAAGAAATGACCCTATCCAACAGAACATAGATCAGTGATTGAAGAAGCAACTACTACCAAACAGACAAACCAGGTTTAAAGACTATGCAACAGAAACGTTTAACTATTCCAGAAGATTAAAAAACAAATTAAAAACATTTCCAATAGGATTGGGGAGTGATGCCATGTTCTAAGCTTTCATCTGTTCATGCTAATACTTAAAATTCCAGGCAGTATTTAGCAATGTGGGTCAAGCAATCATTCTAATGCACTAACCTGATGGATCTCCTTTCTTGCATAACTTAAACCTGCAAAAAAATTACAAGGTTATTTAAATTTTTGCTTCATTTAGTTGTCAAATACTCAAATCACATGAAAGATTATTCAATAAGGTCTAGAATATGTAATAATTGTCAAAACAATTAGATTACCGTAGGTAAGAAAACCTTTGGCGCCGAATCTCATTCACCACTTCATTTAACTTCTTCGATAGTGGATTGTCATATTGCTGCAGTACAAACTGATAAAACATAATTGTTACCTTGTCAGTTCAGAACAATAAGTAGAAAACAACATAATATCAATAACCATTTCTTTCAACAATATAAAAAAATTATAATATGCTGAGCTTGAGCACCCCCATCCGTAAAAAAAACAAGAACTATGCTGTGGCTTATAAGCATGTGTTAAGGATGATAAATTGCTACAGAGAATGTAAGTTGGGTTAGGACAATTAAATCAATGAATGCTTCTAGTTTTAGTTTTGGCCGTAGGAAAAGAATTATCTCTATCTGCAAATGACAATTCTCGGTATTTGGAAATGCTCAAATGCCGAAACCTTCTTCTGGAAAGAGTTTTCAAAGAAAAGTATCATATAACATTAATGCTGCCATTGTACAATGCAACCGATGACCAAGACCTGCATTTTCTTCTTGATTCATTGGGGGCTATGATGGATTTTAATCCAAATTGTTCATTGTGTATATGGTGGATTTTACTTTCACTAGTCAGGGTAGGTAAAACGTGGAAGTAAATAAACCATTAAGGCAATAACCACCCTTCGAACATTGATAACCACTTAAAGGTTCAACTGTTCCTATTCTACCACAAATTCCTTGCTTTTGATGAGGAGAAGAACCATGGAAAAAAGGAGAGAGAGAATAACATAATTTACCAGCATAGGAATTTCTTCAACAGTGGCAACACCAAACAGTCTCCGCACAATATCAGGATTTACAGAGTCTCCAATATATATCAAACAATCATGTCCATTCTCAAGAAGATATACTCCATCATCACTGATGTGTTCACTAGAAAGAGGAAGAAAGGAAGGAATAACAGATTCCTCATCTTCCTGCAATTTATAAAAAAATATTAGTGTCTCTACAAGTAAATTAAATAAATGAGGTCAGGGTTAATTGGCATTGTTGTAAAACAAAACTTTACAATTGATGCCTTTTAAAAAAATCAACTGCTGCTTATGCTCACAAAAAATGCATATCAATCAAATAACATGTACGACAAGCTTATTTAAAAAAATAATAATTCATTATAGTTTTCAAAATATGACACATATCGTTTTTAAATAATAGCTACCCATATGATTCATTGTCAAGTTTTGATCAAGTACTATTAGAGCTTGAAAGATCTGAGAAAGTGAAGGAGAGAATCACTGTTGTATTTGTTATTAGAAAACTTGGATCTGAAACTCAGGTCTATAACTACATTTTTAGATGCTTAATGACAGCAATCACCACTGAGGCAGCTAACATGTAAGTGATCATTAACATTAATAGGAACTAATAACAACAGTTCAGTAACTAACAGTACACGAACATTCTAATACGTACTAGCTATTCTGCAATTATCTAAATATTTGTCATAAAGAACATTCACATTTTCTCATACAAATAACTTTTAACATTTAAACAATATACCTTTGAGTCAAGGTCATGGATAGAGATCATCCTAGGATACACAAGTGGTATTGCTAATGGAGCAGATAGAGAGGAGACATAGTTTATCCAAAATGACCGTTCATCAATCTTTCCTTCAGTTCGCATCCCCGTACTCTTAGTTAATGCTGTAAAAATGAAGAATGAAATTAGCACCCACTTGGTGCAGGCCTTCTTAAGGAAACTAAAATATCAACATCTTGAATTTGAACAGAACAATAAATATTGATTGTTGACAAATAAAGCAAATACTTATGAGTGTTGGCAGTCATCGGGCCATCCCCAATTCACAGCAAAAACAAGACCTTGCCTCAAAACAGGAGCAGAAAAGGAAAATAATGAAAGTCACTGACCATAAAGGGGGAGCAAGTGCAAACCTATATCCTAAGTATAAAAATAAGAGTGGGGATCCACTTACTCCAAGAGTAAGTTTTTAAAACTTACTCTTCATCCTAGCCATCAATTCTATGGACATCTAATGGTTTAGATCTACTCACTAATTGAAGCCATTGGATTTTCCTAGAATTAATGGCTAGGATAGGGAGTAAGTGGATCCCTCCCCTAAAAATAATATGAAAGAAAATTTCTTCTGAAGGATATTGTTACATTTAAGATTTTAGATCACATGTTACTAGCATCAAAATACAGGAGTGACAGTAATAATAAAAAAATAGAAAGAAAGCTTGCTCAGCGAGTCAGCGGGTGGCCAAATTCTTCTCTTTGGGTGGTCGGATCACACTCATTCAGTCTTCTTTAGCATCACACTCATTCACTCACTTATCTTGGTATTCCTTTGGGAGGCAATCCACGTGCTTTATCTTTTTGGAACCCGGTGGTGTGTAAGATTTACAAGAGGCTAGAATGTTGGGAGGTGGTTTCTTCTCTTTGGGTGGATGGATCACACTCATTCAGTCTTCTTTAACGAGTATCTTTATTTCCTATCCCTTTTCTGTACTCCTGTGGCAGTGGCCCAGAAATAACGAAAGTTATGGGGGACTTTCTCTGGACTGGGTAAGGTGATACCAAGCATTACCAACTTGTTAGTTGGGAAGCCTGCTGTAAGGCTGAGAAGGAGGGAGGCTAGGCCTTGATATTCTGGTATCCAAGAATAAGGCTTTGTCTGCAAAATGGTTATGGCAATTTCCTATGCAGACATTATCTCTTTGGTATTAAGTTATTGTAGTAAGTACGGACTGCATCCAATTGGGTGGAACACTAACCCCGTGAGAGGAGGTACCTGTGCTAGTCCTTAGAAATTCATTTTGGGAGATGGTTGTTGCATTAACATTTGGAAAGACATTTAGGTTGATAATGCCACTCTTTCTGAATCCTTCCAAAGACTTCATCACCTCTCCTGTCTGCACAATGCCCCTGTTTGTCTATATTATTCTCAAGGTAACACCGCTTGGTATAGCCATTTCTTCATAAATATACATGATAGAGAGGAAAATGAGCTACAATCTCTTTTGGTCTTAATTGATTCTACTTGTCTCTCCTCTACTCCTGATTGAAGAATTTTGCTTCTTGATCAGTCAGGAATGTTCACATGCAAATCCTTCTTTCAGTTCTTAACCCTTTCACAAAACTCAAACAGTTTTCTTTTTGGAAAAACCCATATTGATCAATAACACTTCTCCAAAGGTTAAAGCTTTTGTTTGGACAGCTATCCTTATAACAGGATTAACACCAAAGACATGCTCCAGAAGCGAAAACCTCTGTTTTATCTCCTAATATGTGTATAATGTGTGGTTCAGAATCTGAAAGTGAACATCATCCTACATTGCTCGGCAGCAAATGTTCTTTGGAATAGATTTCTGTATCTTCCGGGAATCTTGGATTTTCCCTTCAAGCTTGAACTCTTTTATGCTCACTAAGTTCAGAGGTTTTGATTCCCGTAAAGATGCCAAAGTTTTATGGTAGTGTTCTGTTTTTGCAGTTCTTTGGTGTATTTGGTTGGAAAGGAACAATAGAATTTTCAATGATTCCTTTTCGCCTCTGGATTATGTCTGGGATAGGGTTACATTTTTGGCCGGGATCTGGTGTAAATCCCATGGGCTCTAGCGGGGTTAATATGGTATGTCCAGATCATATTAACCCTGGTAGGTCATATATTAACACCAAATTGGCATAGTATATGGGCTGTATATTTACAAGGATTGGCATGCTTTGTTGCGTCCACCTTTTTGATAGGTTCTAGTTCTTTCCTTTTGTATTTGGGAGGTCTAGTTCTTTCCTTTTGTGTTTGGGAGGATTTCTTGTCCTCTTGTAACTGTCTCTCTTTTTCTAAAATCATTAGTTACACATAATTGTTCATCAGGAAACTTCTACAAAGAATGCATTAAATTCATACATACCAAGCGTGTAGAGGGGCAAAAGCTTAAGTGCCTCTGGAAGAATAAGTTGTCCAGATGAAGATACTGTAGCACAATATTTACGGTATGCAAATAGAGCATTGATGCAAAGGGTTGTCACTTGTTCTCGAACAAGAGGGAGTGGCCTTGAAGGAACTTCATTAGCAGCTACATGAAAAAAAGTAAAGCTGTTAAAATTCTCCCATCTAAAAAATTCACCTGCATACACATGTTCTAGAAGACAAAGAGGATGACACCACCCTGGAAACAGTTATCCATAGAAAGCCAACAAATTCAATATAAAGCTTTTACTGACATATATAGCAACCACAAATACCAAAAACAGATCAATGAGGACAAATGAGTACCTTGCTTCAAGAAACAGCAAAACTGGGTGTCCAAGTCAGCAGCACGGAATAAATTGCTAAGCATACTAGTGACAGGCAGAGATAAGGTTATGACACGTATTCTTCTTTCGCCATTCAGAGTTGTATAAAGAAGAGCACACTGAGAAGAAATGAGAAGAAAATTTTAACTCACAGCAGGTTAAGAGTTTTCAAGGTCAATATAAGGTGATCTAAAGATCATAAACTTCCTTCAGATATAGTAGAGCAGTGAAATTGTCTAATACCTGAAAAGCACATTCGGACCCGTCCTGCAACTTATCATCATGTTTCAGAGTTACCATGAATGTTTTGTCACAGTCAATCTGCATATAAGAAAAATTAGGCCACAGGTTGAAGATACCAAAGTAACAGCAGACATAAGAACAACTCAACTGTTATCTTTCTGGATAATTTTTTTCTAAAAACATACTGACCAATGATGATCAGTATTAAGAGAATGATGCAAGAAGCAGAATATTGTGAGGACAAAGCAAATCCTCTAGATCAGCCAACTCAAATAAGTAGAAACTTGCAAGCTAATTCCCCTATTTGTCACATGTTTGTAAAACCTATGTACAAAATTTTCATCAGAATTGGATGTTACTACAATGGATGAAGAATCACTTTTTCTTCTACTTTTAACTATATATCTACTTAACTAATGCATATAATCCATGTATCAACTAAATCTAACCAGTAAAACAAAGTCTACTTAGAACCAATGTTAGTTGCACCTGATCACTATAAAGTTGGTAGCAGCAAACTTGTGCAACTACAGATCAGTTGTACACAATCCAAATTCTAAGAGTCCCAATGAAAATTATCTGATTAAGTATATACAAACATTTTAGTTTTAGCATACAATATTAACTTAACAGATGTCAAAATAATTTCAACCATCGATCAGTCCATGCATATATTCACAAAGATAAACATGCACTTAAGGTTACACAAATCAATTCAATGTATTTAATTTTCCAGCATCTAGAAAAATATACAAACCCCAGGTAGGTCAACATCAGTTGGGATGCGTTTACAGAAGTTGCCATGGTATTCTTGTACTTGGATACCCTGACAAAAAAATTCCTGAAATTTTTAGAGCCTGTATATTGTATAAGGAGAATAAAAAAATAGTGATACAATAACTAAGTCTTAATCTCACTAGTTGGGGTCGACTACATGGTTCCTATGACACCATAATGATCTATCATGCATCATGTCCATTGACACAGTGTTATTTCCAAATCCTTCTAATAGTCTCACCTATGGTTATTCTTGGTCTCCCTCTACCTTTGAATAAAAAAATTTGGTGATACAAGGAGATCAAAAAGAGTGATACAAGCAGATTACCTGGCTGCATCTCACACGCATCACAGCTTCAAAACCTTGAGGCCTGGTTATATTCCACCTTAGATCATTGTAAAGCTTGGCCGGATCAGAAAGAGCTGAGAATGGGTAGTAGTAATACACCTGGCAAAAAGTAAGAAGTTCAACATCTTAAAATCTTGTGTTTGCAACACATATACTTGTATAACATATTACTTCCTTTACATATTAAATCTTCATGAAAGATAGATTAGAAATGTAACAAGGGCAATAGATTAAACAAAGGCACATTTTAAATTATTCAATAAATACTTTCTCCTTTTCAAAAACATAAAATTATTCATCAACTTATATCTTATAAAAGCTTAAAATAAATCTTATCAAGTTACAAGAAAGAAAAACATGAGGAAAGACATCTAGTCTTTATCCCGTTTGGTGGGGTCGACTATATAGATTGAATGATGTCATTCAGTTACATCAGAAACAAAATTTTCAATACATTATTTAGTTTACAGTCTTTTATGGTCTCTCCTAAGTTCTCACTTTTTAACTCTGCCTATGCCATTCTTTGTTGTCAATCCTTACATTGCCAATCCCAAGCCAGGATAAAAAGATGATAACATGCAAAACCGTTTATGA